>NC_142798.1:64476211-64718711 GCF_049724085.1 Artemia sp. Qi Xiang Cuo
ATATATTTAAAAATAAGCTTAATTATCAGTTGAAATTATGTTTCTACCTTATAATTTCCGTAAAAGTTATTTCAGTTATGGCGAAATAAATAAAACAAAAAGCCTTAGTGCCGTTTCGGATCTGATAAGTCTTTCATCACATTTACTTATTAGAGTATTAGAACATTTGTAAATTTGATTAAAATAAGAAGCTCGTTTAATTATTTTATTTTTAGAGACGTGATTCCTGTTTTACTTGTGGAAAGTGTTCCGCAATTTTATTTGATTAAAATGTTTTATCTAATTCAGATGAAGCTAGTGGTAAAGAGATAAGTCACGAATCTGAAGCGAAGCAGAACTTGTGGTCCCGTGATATATTGGAGGATATAGACAACAACCTTGCTGCTGACTTTGATGGCTCATTATCTGGACTGGGCGTGGACCTTAGTGCTACATCATACAATATGAGGTGAGTCCATAGATCAACAAAGCCTTAGATTACTTACTTTGACTTTTGACTTATTTCTTCCTACGCCTAGAGGCGCGAAGCAACAGTAGTTCACTTTAACGGCCTATCCTGAGCATTTTGACCAGAGCATATTTGTCCAAGTCCTCCTCAACCCCGGCTCCCTCTCTAGCCGAGACTTTAACGTTGCTGAACTTAAATGCTAGAAAATACAAGTAGCAAATTTATTCACATGCATGGACTTCTTGTCGACCAAAGTGCTGCAGAACAGAATATGAGTTGAATGCACATGTTTTGATATCAACGGAGCCATGCTTACAGGGGCGTATCCAGGGGGAGGGGTTAGGAAGTTTGAACCTCCTCAATCTCTCGATCTCACTCAATCTTTCTCAATATCACTCAATCCCTCTCAATCTCACTCAATTTCTCTCAATCTCCCCCCCCCTCCCAAAAAATTGTCTGACTTTAAAAAACTGAACAAAAATGCACGTAAAGCCATTTTGATGCGTTTTTTTTTTATAGTTTTTTTGTACCTCCCTTCCCTCGAAAAAATCCTGGCTACGGGCCTTCCTGCTTAGTTTTACTTTACTTAAAGAATTAAAAATGTAAACAACAAATCATATCTTTTATGTCGAATTAGATCTTACACCATTTTAAGCTGTATGTACCCATGCATTTAATGAAGCTGAAGATTTGTAGGAATTCTAAAATGTTCAAGAAAGCGTAAAGCAATTTTCTGCAGTTTAATTCTGAGATTCATCTGTTATTCCTTAATTAAGTCGTCTGTACATTATTGCCCAATTGTACAGGTTTATAGTATTCGTTCTTTTGTGATATTGCTCTCCAAATTTTATGATAGAGCATTAAATCTTTTTATGGCAGTAAATAAACCTGATTATTATCAAGTAACAAACCATATTATAAAGACCTATTTGTAATGAAACCGCTACTTGATCTTATCCCACTTCAGGGTCTTAAGTATCCGTCTTATGTTTCTTTTGTAATACTTTACTGAAAGTATTTTAGAAAGCAAAAAGCATAGCTAGCTGGTAATAACAAGTGGTTTATTACCGATGGACTTTTGAAGCATTTGAAGTGAAAAAGAATATCAGTTGAAGTGTTATGAGTGATCTTAACCCACTTCAGGGTCATTAGAGTGCATCTTTTAGGTTTCTTCTGTAATTCTTAACTGAAAGTATTTTGAAAGCAAAAAGCATAGCTAGCTGGTAATAACAAGTGGTTTATTACCGATAGACTTTCGAAACATTTGAAGTGAAAAATGATATCGGTTGAAGTGTTGTGGGTGATCTTATATTCTTAACCCACTTCAGGGTCATTAGGGTTTATTTTTTATGTTTCTTGTTTAATAGTTTACTGGAAGTATTTTTGAATGCAAAAAGGATAGCTAGCAGGTAATAATAAGTGGTTTATTACCGATGGACTTTCGAAAAATTTGAAGTGAAAAATGATATCAGTTGAAGTGTTATGAGTGATGTTTACCCCCTTCATGGTCATTAGGGTGCATTTTTTATGTTTCTTTTGTAATACTTTAGTGAAAGTATTTTTGAAAGCAAAAAGCATAGCTAGCTGGTAATAACAAGCGGTTTATTACCGATGGACTTTTGAAACATTTGTAGTGAAAAATGATGTCAGTTGCAGTGTTATGAGTGATCTTAACCCACTTCAGGGTCATAAGGGTGCATTTTGTATGTTTCTCCTGTAATACTTTACTGAAAGTATTTTTGAAAGCAAAAAGCATAGCTAGCTGGTAATAACAAGCGGTTTATTACCGATAGACTTTCGAAACATTTGAAGTGAAAAAGGATATCAGTTGAAGTGTTATGAGTGATCTTAACCCACTTCAGGGTCATTAGAGTGCATATTTTAGGTTTCATCTGTAATACTTAACTGAAGGTATTTTGAAAGCAAAAAGCATAGCTAGCTGGTAATAACAAGCGGTTTATTACCGATGGACTTTTGAAACTTTTGAAACATTTGAAGTGAAAAATGATATCAGTTGAAGTGTTATGAGTGATGTTTACCCCCTTCATGGTCATTAGGGTGCATTTTTTATGTTTCTTTTGTAATACTTTAGTGAAAGTATTTTTGAAAGCAAAAGGCATAGCTAGCTGGTAATAACAAGCGGTTTATTACCGATGGACTTTTGAAACATTTGAAGTGAAAAATGATGTCAGTTGAAGTCTTATGAGTGATCTTAACCCACTTCAGGGTCATTAGGGTGCATTTTTTATGTTTCTCCTGTAATACTTTACTGAAAGTATTTTTGAAAGCAAAAAGCATAGCTAGCTGGTAATAACAAGCGGTTTAGTACCGATAAACTTTCGAAACATTTGAAGTGAAAAAGGATATCAGTTGAAGTGTTATGAGTGATCTTAACCCACTTCAGGGTCATTAGAGTGTATCTTTTAGGTTTCTTCTGTAATACTTAACTGAAAGTATTTTGAAAGCAAAAAGCATAGCTAGCTGGTAATAACAAGCGGTTTATTACCGATGGACTTTTGAAACATTTGAAGTGAAAAATGATATCAATTGAAGTGTTATGAGTGATGTTTACCCCCTTCATGGTCATTAGGGTGCATTTTTTATGTTTCTTTTGTAATACTTTAGTGAAAGTATTTTTGAAAGCAAAAAGCATAGCTAGCTGGTAATAACAAGCGGTTTATTACCGATAGACTTTCGAAACATTTGAAGTGAAAAATTATATCAGTTGAAGTGTTATGAGTGATCTTAACCCACTTCAGGGTCATTAGGGTGCTTTTTTTATGTTTCTCCTGTAATACTTTACTGAAAGTATTTTTGAAAGCAAAAATCATAGCTAGCTGGTAATAACAAGCGGTTTATTACCTATAGACTTTTGAAACATTTGAAGTGAAAAATGATGTCAGTTTAAGTGTTATGAGTGATCTTAACCCACTTCAGGGTCATTAGGGTGCATTTCTTATGCTTTTTCTGTAATACTTTACTGACAGTATTTTTGAAAGGAAAAAGTATAGCTAGCTGGTAATAATGAGTGATCTATTTACCGATAGACTTTCGAAATAAATGAAGTGAAAAATGCTATCAGTTCAAGTGAGTGAACGTCAATAAACCCATCCATTCTTGAGGCATTGTGAAAAGTACTTTTCATCCCATTCAAATGGCCCTTGTGTTAAAGATTTTCTTCTTAAAATATTGGAGGAAGATGTCAGGCTTCAACCTAAAGAGTGGTAGGCTAAGGGAGGGCATCCTCATCCCACACAGGATAATTTCTATCCTTTTTGCCTTGTTTTCGTGTAGTGTTAAAGGTTTTTATGTTTCTCTTCAAAATCATTTGAAAAAAAACTTGTTTTCTTATTTGAATGTTTTCCTTTTAATTCCATATCCAGGGTTATCCTAAGCAAAAGAAAGGACTATCTTCCCTCACGGTAGAATTTATATTAAAATTTAACTGATGCATAATGAAGGAAATAATAATAAGAAGAACAATAATCAGGGCAAATATTAAGAAAAAAAATATTAAAAAAATATGACTATCCAAAATTATTTTTTGTTTGTTTAGATTAACGAATTCCTTTTTAAACAATGCCCGAAAAAGCACTCTGCTTTGTTAAATAGAATCATATTATGCTCAAAGAACAATGATATATTCGTAAACACTTTCCCTACGGAGATCTTTTGTTTGAGAGGCATGTTATGCCTCTCATTTGATTGAGAGGCAGATTGAGAGTCCTATGAATTTATACCATGCACTAGGTGGATTCTACAAGGATGAGGAAAATCAAGAAATCATTGGAAAAATTATCGCTTTTCTAAATAAAAAAAAAAAATGTCAACTATGAAATTGTGAAATTAATGCGTTAAATTAATTATGAATTGTGAAAAGTATTGTGAAATATCCCTTATGAAGAACAATGAGGCGGTGAATTGAGTAATTAGAATACATTTCCTGAGGCATAGCAGTGGGAAGAGAACTATATCATCATCATCATAATTGAGAGGCATGGTCTTTTCCACTCTGCTGCTACAAGTTAATTGTAATTTTAGAATAGTACGTAAGTTTGAATAATTGTTATTAGAGCTGATCTTCAATCGTTTCATGTTGTCCTGTTGATTCAAAGCTTCACTTATGTATATGGATAGTAAACAATGCGAAATGCAGTTCTTGTTTATTGGTTGGCCCCTCCAGAAGGATACGCTATAATCCATCCGATTATAATCGGATGAGTAAGAAATTATAATCCATCCGAATAAGGAATGCATCCTTCTTTATCCATCATTTTAACAAATGATGAGAATAGGCTATATTATCGTTAAAAGTCCATCAATTTTCATTAAATATTAATTGTCAAGTTCCTTGGAGTACACTATGATACGTAACTAATTGTTTTCATGTATATAGAAAGTGAGATTACTAAAAGTCACGCTTTATGCTATCGATATTCAATGTAGTATTGCGCTTAGGCTTGTGGCAATGGTCTTATTTTTGGAAATAGTCCCATTTTCAAAATAAAATGGAAATGGGAGGGGGTGAGTCGGGGCAATGAAGTAATTTTTGAAATCAAAATAGTTATTTATATTGACGTCAGACTAGGTTGCAGCTACCATTGCAACCACGGTGATGTCAACTTTAGTTAACTAAAGAGAAGTAGTATAGCTTGAGAAGCTTTCTAAATGAGAACTTGCTACTGTGAAAAGTTCACAAAAAAAAGAAAAAAAAAGGGGATGGGAAGATTTAATGAAAAAATTAGATCTTGAAGTCTAAGTGCACTAAATCCAAACATCACTTAATCCCCTCTTCATGGCAATTTTCTGGTAGAATGTTTGGCAATTAACACCTTGTTTAAATTGTAAACATGCAATAATTTTCAACATTTGTGATTAGAGGGACAAAAAGATTTCGTCGTTCCTCTAAGATAGATAATATATGATAGGATCTCTAAAAAAAATAATACAGTAAGTAAAAGGCAATGAGAAAGAACGAGAACCACAAGATGGACGAGAACAAAAAAACTACAAGATGGACAAGAAAGAATATAGGGCTTTTCAGTATTAAGCAATGGTATAGTCACTGAAAGATTTTTTTTCCTTTAATAGATTTAAAACTTTGCATATGTATTAAAAAGCAATTTAAGGAACGAAGGAAAAGTTGACATCTATATAACTGGGTAATTAGAAAATTGACCATTTCCCTCGCACCATCAACCTTTTGGTTGGACGTTTCTGAAGGAGAATGATGCAACGACATTCAATCTGTGTGATTAGAAGCGCAGAGTGGGCTATGCCTTACAATATTCTCATCCGTCTCCCCCAATTTTAATTTACCCTCCTCCCACTGACATGTTGGTCTTAATGGTCCTGGATCCCCAAAAGACCCAACCGTATAATTTAGCCTACACTGATCTCACAAATTTCAATTAAAATCCGATCGCCCAAATTCTGTCTGATCTTTTTTTTCTGGGGGGGGGGGGTCATCACATTTTCTCCTTAAACAATTGCAGCATTCAGAAATATTGCTAAATTAATACATTTAATTACTGAACTTTAATTTAGATTTTTTTGGGGGGGGGGGCGTTGGACTTGATTAAACTTAGCAAAGTTTTGTAAAGATCTGAAATTTCCTCTTGGTAAATGTCAGTTTGAAACGAATTTAGGGATCCAGCAATGTTTTCCGTCTGGATACTCAAATGACCCGACCCTTAATTTAAACTGACCTCCCACAAATTTAATTTAGGCCCGATTACCCTTTTGCCTGATATTCCTTTGACAAATTGAGAGCTCTCTCATCCCCTCTGTCACTATAAACTTGCTATTAAGTTTATGTGATATCAGACAACCCATTCTGAACCAGCAAGACTTCTAAAAGTTCATTCAGTTTGCTCACACTTTCATCTAGGATGCTTAAAGATCAACATCATAAAAACTAATTGATAAGCTCTTCGGAGTGATCTGTGATGCATATTTAAAAAGAGTTTTTCTTCTGTATATATAGAGAGATTATGGAAAGACACGTTTGATGCTGCTGATATTGAATGCAGTATTGGACTTATTTTTGGAAATATTCTACATAAAAAAAGAATAAAAATTGAAAGGGTGATAGGAAGGTTTAATGAAGCAATTTATCAAAATAATACAAGTAGTTCCATTGACATCAGAAAGTCCCACGACAGGATTAGATTTGGTGTCAAAATGAGCTACGCCCAAGCTATTGACTGACTTATTGCAAGAACGAGCTCTAAGCTCCACGTAAGAATTGAAGTCTAAGTACAGTAAATCGAAATATCACATTCTACCAAAAATTAATGGCAATTTTTTGGTAGAATGTTTGACAATAACCACCTTGTTTAAATTGTAAACGTGCAATGATTTTCAACATATGTGATTAGAGGGATAAAGAGAATTCGTTGTTCCTCTAAGACAGATAATGCATGATTTGATCTCCAACAAAAATAAAAAATCCCACAATAAATAAAAGGCAACAAGAAAGAACGAGAACCACAACATGGACGAGAACCTTAAAACCACAAGATGAACAAGAAAGAATATACAGCTTTCCAGAATCAAGCGATGGTTTAGTCGCTAAGCGATTTTTTTCTGTATTAGGTTTAAAGCTTTACTATAAGTGTTAAAAAGGGATTTAAGGAACGAAGGAAAAGTTGACATCAATAGGCTGTAGCTGTACCTGCCGTGGAAAAATTGGGGTAGCATAGTAGCAATGCTACTTGGCAGTTTTCATGGGCTAGTGAAATTTGTGGGCAGATTTGGAAGCATTTGGAATTCTGTCGGATTTTACTACTGGCAGCTTCGGAACTTTTTCTATACCTGAACTGGACAACAAGAAAACCGACCCTTTCCTTCGCACCATCAACCTTTTGGTTGCACATTTTTGAAGCAAAATGATACAAGGATATTCAATCTGTGTGACTCGAAGCACAAAGTGGGCTAGGTTTTCCAATACTCCCATTCGTCTCCCCCAATTTTTATTTGCCCCCTCCCCTCACAGACACGAAGGTCGTAAGGGTTCTGGATCCCCAAAAGACCTATATGTTTAATTCACTCTTATCTCACAAATTATATTTAAGATCCGATTGCTCTTTTGCCTGATATTTTATTGACAAGAATACAGTCTTCTCTCTCCTTTCCCCCCTATGAAAAAATTAGCTGTCTTTGCTTTTGTTTGTTTTTTGGTTTCGTCGCATTTTCTCTTTAAACAATCGGAACTTTCGGAAATATTGTTAAATTATCAACTTTAATTACTGAACTTTAATTTAAATTACTGTATTGAATTTTTTTATTTATTTTTATTTTTTCGGTTAGACTTGGTTAAACATTTTAAAGTTGTGTAAAGATCTGACATTTCTTCCTCGTAAATGTATGTTTGAAATGGATTCAGAAGCCCAGCAATAGAGATGTTTTGCGTCTGGACACTCAAGAGACTCAACCGTTTAACTTAAACTGATCTCCCACAAATTTTAATTTAGGCCCAATTACCCTTTTGCCTGATATTCTATTGAATAGTTCGGTCGGAATGATGCCGACCATGTCTGCTGACCATGTACCTCTGGATATGGGGTATCCCCTAACTAAACGCTCCGATCAGGGTGGCCTCAACCTCATGAGGCGGGTGGAGACCACCCGACGATTCTCAGCATCCAGGCTCATCCTGGCTCTAATCAGAATCGAGGCCTAGGGTCGGTTGGGCTTGCAACCCGAGACCCAATGCAACGAATAGCTCAGCAACTGCCTCGGATGACCGATCTTCTTTTATTCCATCATGACCCTTGCGTGCCCCTGGACTGAGAAATGACAAGCGTTTGAATCTCCTTGACCAAGGTGGCCTCCGTATTGCCGCCTGGAATGTATTGACTTTGAATTTTCCCGGAGCTAAGACGCTTCCTGCGATGGAACTGAAGCATTTCCGCATCTCTATTGCTGGGATGTTTTTTTTTACTCGGCAATTTACGAAAAAAAATGAACTATAGACAGAGATAGACAGAGATTCAGCTCGTCAGTCCGTCTCTTCACTTCTCCAGCAGTTCATTTCCTAGAAGAGAAATACAGAAGAACCCCTTCAAATTCAATTGAACTCTGCATCTTTCCCAATTGACGTCACTCCTATCAAGACAAAGATTAACGAAAACGCATCACCGACTCCACATCAAGAAGACAGCTTGTTTGCTAAGCTTCTCGGTACGAATGGGCTTCGGATGAACCCTTCAAATCAAATGCTAGCAATATAAGCACTGCCCGCGCAGCAGTAAATATTATTAGGGCATATGAAGAAAGAATTCCAGCGTTCTTGAGTGAGAGACGTAGATCAGGAAAAAATAATTCTGATCCGCTAGAATTTTGGACTGACTATTTCTACGCTTACCAGAGTTAAGTGAAATTGCTTGTATGCATCTCGCAGTACCTGCAACTTCAATACCAAGTGAGAGTGCATTTAGTATTGCTGGGTACTTTACTCGAAATCAGTGCTCACGAATGACTGCAAAGTCACTTGAACTTCTAATGTTTCTAAGTGATAAGTTTTGATTTATGTGGCCATTTTAAATGTTTGGTCTTTTATAATCGATTTTTTTAGTAATCAATATTTGTCAACGCTCATTTTAGTCTCAAAAGCCTAAAAATCTGAAAAAACGGAAATATCTGTTAAAACGACCGTTAAAAATAAAAAAAAGTTGGCAGTTTCTGTTTTTCTGTAAAAAAATGGGAAAAAAAAGAAACGGAATTCCGTTTTTTTTCCTCGTTTCTGTTAGAATCTGTTTCTGTTCCGTTTTTTAATTGCCGTTTTTTACCGTTTCTATAGAAACGGTGCCGACCCCAAATCCCCACACGATATTGTCATCCTGCTCGGTGACCTTAATGCAACTGTAAGCGACAACCATGACTTATGGCGGCAAGTCATAGGACCAGTTGCACCAGATGAAAATGGGATAAGACTCCTACAACTCTGCAGCATGCACAACCTTGTGATTACGAACACCCTGTTTGCAAGGAAGGACATCCCCAAATATACGTTGTACAGCAACGATGGCTGTACCAAAAAAATGATCGACTACCTCATCGTCTCAAAGAGATGGAGGTCTTCGATTAGCAACTGTCGCACGTACAGGGTGGCTGAGATTGGTAACACTGACCATCGCCTCGTCGTCGCTAACATGCGATTAAGGCTCAAAGCCCAATCCCCAGAACCAAGACCAGTCAAGATCGATGTCTCTCCCCTCTCCGAGCAGGAGACACGGTCCAAATATGGCATTGATGTTTCTAACAGCTTCGACGCGCTCCTGCCATCTGAAAGTTATGAAGACGCATAACTCTCTTTAAAAAAGAATGTCCTGGAGTCAGCGACAGTAAATGTCGGACGGAAAAAGCGTGCTAATAATGCATGGATCCAGTCAGATACGCTTGACGTCATAGAGCAGAAACGCAAGGCGAGGTTTCAGGGTGACATGCCGACTTATAGAAGCCTCAATGGTGTCCTCAACAAACTGATACAGCGTGACAAGAAGCTGTTTGTGGAAAGGAAGGTAAATGAACTGTAGAGTGCAGCCAAGAAAGGTGACTTTGGCAGTCTGTACAAGCACTTCTGTGATCTCACAGGCGACAGAGCACCCTCTGTTGCATCTCTGTCTTCGTTGACGGCCAGCCACTTAGTGACGAAGCTTCCCAGGTCAGCCGATAGAAAGACCACTTCTCAGGCCTCCTCAATGCCAAATCTGTAGCGCAGACAGACCAGGAACTCACCAGCCTAGCCACCAACACTCAAGAACTGCTGACAAATGACCCGCAAAGTCCTTTCACGCCTGCAGAAATCCACTCAGCAGTAAAACGCTTGAAGAATAAGAAAGTGCTAGGCATGTGCGGGATATCCGCTGAGTTCTTGAAGTATGCCGGTCCGGCTCTGCTACTCTGGATCCAGATGCTGCTTTCTGTAGTGTAGCGAACTGAATGGATCCCGAAGGACGGGTGAGGTGGTATAATCCTGCCCCTGTTGAAGAGAAAGGGGAGCAAAAAGAATCAGTTCGAACTACAGAGGCATAACGCTTCTTTCAGTGCCTGGAAAGCTATTTGCTATGACCCTGCTGGATAGATGCACGAATATTTTCCGAAGAATGAGAAGAGTCCAGCAGGCTGGGTTTATGCCCGGGAGGTCCACTGTGAAACAGATCTTTACTATGCGCTACCTACTTGATAAGGTAAAAGAATTAGGGAGGAAACCACGCTTATCCATTTTTGACTCCCAGGCTGTATTTGACTCGGTGGATCGCAACTCGCTCTGGCTGATACTTCGATCTACTGGGGTGCCTGACAAATACTGTAAGCTGTTTGAAAGCTCTACGAAGAGACGGAGAGCTGCATTCAAGTCAACGGCAAACGGAGCACAACATTCGGTATCAAAACCGGTGTCCACCAAGGGTGTGCCGCCGCCCCAGAACTTTTCAACTGCGTCATCGACTATGTCATGACACGAACTATAAATCGCCTGCCCTTCGGTCTTTAACATGGAGATCGGGTTCTGACGGATGCCGACTTCGCAGCTGATCTTGCTGTCAATGCCGACTCAATTGACCAATTGACTGATTCGCTAGAAGTCCTACAGGAAGAGGCAGCAAAAGTGGGGCTGAAAATCAACTGCCTCAAAACTAAGATAATGGCAATTGAGCCCCCAAGCCCTGTCCCGTCCCCCGAGAACATAACTGTCTGCAGAATTCCTGTTGAAGTTGTAAGAAACTTCACTTATCTTGGCTCCGTGCTATCCAGTGATAGCTCCATAGTTGAGGAGGTACGCAGTCGAACGTCAAAAGTCTCATATATTGTCGGAAGGCTCAATGCTCTCTGGAGAACGGTGCACATATCTAGGCGCACGAAGATCCGAATTTATAACGCATCCGTAAGCTCGATCCGGCTCTATGCAGCAGAAACATGGCCCCTTAAGTCGACAACCCTCAATATGATAGACGTCTGCCAGATGAAACAGCTCCGTCGGATTGAAGGACTTCGATGGGATGATTTCGTTAGTAACGCAAAGTTACTTAAGCTCACCTCCCAAGTGCCGTTCTCCATCCAGATAGCACAGCGCACTCTAAGGTGGTTCGGACACCTCCTACGTGTGCCGTCGACAACCCCAGCCCGAATAATCTGTGATTTTGACCCAAAAGCTCATGGCTGGTCCTGTCCGAAAGGCAGACCCCGGAACAGGTGGAAGGATAGTCTCAATAAATTCCTGGAGATGGTCAACATTGCTGTTGACGAGGCCCCAATCTTAGCACCAAACCGGTCAGCCTGGAGGAGCAGAGTTGCAACGCTCTCTACGCCACCCCCAACACGGCAAGAGCACCAAGTCAAGTCTCATCTCTTCTGTCACCATAAACTTTCCATCAGGTTTATGTGAAATCAGATAACCTATTCTCCCCGATCCCTCTCTGTTTTCCACCCCCTCCCCAACGTTGGTTAGACAACGTTTTTTCTGTATAAGGTATAAATAGAACAGTAGGTTCTTATTTCCAGCCAAGTTTGGCCGAGATTTGAAAATTTGTCCAAGTAAATGTCTTACTAGCAAGAATTTTTGGATTCCTCTTTTTCGAGTATACATGGGATTGCCTATGGATCTCCTAACAATTTTTTTCTTTTGTTTAATTTGACAACTATTTAGATTTGAAAATGACAAGATTCTAGAAAAGCTACATCTCTTTATCTCATCATTGAGTAAAACCGTAGATTGGCGTGTTCGTGTCTACTTTGAGGCTGAAACTTTGATGGAGCATATGAAGGTTATACAAATTCGACCAAACCCGAAAATTTCATAAGTAAAAAATTTTGAAGCAAGATTTTTCAGATTGACTTTTCTAGAATTATTGTCTAGAACTATTGTTGTAATGCGAAATTTCAGAGTTAGGGTAGCTTCATTTTCTTCTTGGTCGGACTACATTAGAAAAGACAACATAAGATTCTTTTCTGGAAAATTAGCAGACATTCTGTAAACTTCAGAGAATCCCTTCTTCATTGTACGATCCCCAAACCTGGAATTTTTTTTTAGAATTTCCTTATCTCGCAGTTACCGAGCTAAGTACTGATCACTCAGGTTTCAGAATTCTTGGATCTTCAAATTATCCTGAGACAAACACTACTTGTTCTCCTTTCCTGTTAATAGGAAACCACTATTAGGATCTTCCTGATTGTTCCTAGCCTGTATTCTTGTCCTTTAACCCAGCTGTCTATAATCTAGAGAAGCCCGTCCCTAACCTTGCCTTTCCGAGGTTCCAACGCTTAAGAATAAAATGCTTTCCAAGAATTACCTAAATCCATTAACTGTCGCAGCTACCCTTGGTTCACACTGATGCGATTTTTTTTTAACGCAAAACGACGCATGGATAACGGATGCAGCAAAATCGCAAAAATATTGCCACATAAACGGTGGATTTGAGCCGTTAAAGCGCGAAAACTAGTAAGAGATGTTTGAACAGCATAGGCATAAGGTTAGCTAAGTCAAGCTCTAGAAGCGAAGAAAATGTTTAAAAAGTTAGCCTGAATTAGCCTAGGCTAGCTGTGTCTAATTAATAACATAGTTCTTATCTTTTATGTAAACTTTCCTGGAAAATTTCTCCACGTCCTTTGTCATATAGGCTATTAAATAAAAAAAGCAAGTTTTTTTCAACTGAAATAATAAAACTTTGAATGAATAGAAATTATTCCGTGTATGAATGGGTTACCCCCCTGTATATCCCGCTGTTTACGATAAAGTCGTAAAGTTCTCTAAAATACTTCTCATTCAAATTCAACGACCCTTGTGCTTGAGCAGTCTTTCTTAAAGAAATGTGACAAAAAGTCAAAGTTTAGCGTAAGGATCAAGGGATTGAAGAGGGGCAGCCCTCCTCCCTCGTAAACAGACTCATAATTTCTGTTCTGTTTTGATTTTTAACGTTACTCCTTATTTTCAGTTGAAAAAAACTTGTCTCTTCAGATCAGACAACCCTACTTTAGAGCTTCCAAGCTCTTATCTACAAAAAATGTGGAATTTTTGTATTTTTGCCAGAAGAAAGATCATGGACTTGTGTTTTTTGTTGTTGTTTTTTCCAGGGATGATCGTATCGAACCGGTGTTCCTAGAAGATTGGGAGAGAGCTCATTAAAACGGAAAGTTCTAGTGCCGTTTTTAGTGGTTGAAACGATTAGAGAGTAACTAGCACCCTCCCATGGTGGCTGGCATTTACCCCCTTCCCCGGAAAACACCCCCAGTGGAAAATAAGGTTTTCAAAATTTGATAATTTTATTTGAGTTTTTTTCCGCAGGGGGAAGGAATTTCGGTACTTGTGTATTATACGTCACTCACTCAAGTTTACGCCGTGTAAAACTCAAGAACAAACCGGTTTCTTCATTAGTTTCTATCTGCTTAGCGTGAGACAAGACAAAGAAAAGTGACAGAATAGATGGTAAATATATGATTTGGGCTAGACATTGGCACATGAGGGGGGGGGGGGGGGGTAAAGTATTTGGACAGTTTTAAGAAAGAAAACAATTCTTAATTAATATTATGCAGAATAATTGTACCTAATACATTTTGCTTGCAGACACGATATACTTTACCCCCCCCCCCACCTTACGTTTAAATATATAACCAAAATTTATTACTAAAGCAGCGAAGAAACCGGTTTGTTCTCGTTTTTTACACAGCGTAAACTTGAGTGAGTGGCGTATAGTACACAAGTACCGGAATTTTTCACGGAGAGAGAGTCGGATTTCCCGGTATTATTTAAAAACGGTCAGAAATTAAAATAGAAAAAAAACACAAGTTTTTCAACTGAAAGTAAGGAGCAACGTCAAAACTTAAAACGAACAGAAATTATTACGTATATGAAAGGAGTTGCCCCCTCCACAAGACCTTGCTCTTTACGCGGAAGTTTTGACTTTTTGTTCTAATACTTTAAGAACGATTCCTGAAACACAATTGTTATTTAATTAAAACATTAAGCTTTGTTTTAAAATTCTATAAAAAAAAAAAACTTTAGCGTAAAGAACGAGGTCTTGAGGAGGAGACAACCCCTTTCATATGCGTAAAAATTTCTGCTTGTTTTAAGTTTCGATGTTGCTCCTTCCTTTCAGTTGATAAACTTTTTTTTTATTTAATTTCTTACAGATAGTATTTGTTAATGGGAAACATACGGAACAAGTTTTTTAAAGAAAAGTGAAGAGCCTCATTAAACCAAAAATGAGCAGAAATAAAGTTAAATAATCTTCAAAGTAAAAACTATGGAGTCTAATAGAAAAAAAAATATATATAAAATATTTTTTTCTATGAAAAAGACTATGTCAATAAAAGACAAATTAATTTGAAAAACTTTTTCCACAAAACAAGTTTGTCAAAGAATAGTAAAGAGCTCTATTAAGCCAAAAATGAGTAGAAATAAATTCAAATAATTTTTCAGGCGTAAAACTACCACAAATCACCATCAATAAATAAATGAAACCCAAAACAAACAAAATTACAATAAATAACCGATTCAAACTTAAAACGAGCAAAAATTAACATGAGTAGGGCTGGCTACCCCCACACCTTCTCAAGACCAGAACATAATTTGCACTTAACTGAAAACAAAATACATTTAAATGTTTTCTCACTTTTGTACATTTAAATGTTTTCATTTTTTTTTACTTTAATAAATAAAGAAGTATTAAGACTATAAGGTTTAAAAATCAGAATATGTATATTAATTGACAATACGTTTTTTTTTATATATATAAGTAAAGTGGAAATTACGTTCTGGTCTTGAGAAGACACGGGGTTTGTCAACCCTACTCCTTTTAATTTTTGCTCGTTTTGAGTTTGACTAGGTTATCTATTGTAAATTCTGTTCGTTCTGGGTTTCATTTGTTTATTAATGGTGGTACTTTTATGCTTGGAAAAATATTGAATTTATTTCTACTCATTTTTGGCTTAATGGAGCTCTTTACTATTCTGTGAAAAACGGGTTAAACGCCTAGAACCGAGGGGTTGCTCTCTCCCAAAATGTGTGTATAGGTGTGCCCAGTGCCCAGGCGTGCCTAGCCGGTGCCCAGGTGTGCTGGTCCAATCATTCCTCTATAAATTCCTTTCAGAAATTTAGAATAGTCAACTTTAAGTCAAGTTTACTTAGCCTGCGTAAATTATATTTGATTTAGTTAAAAGCTCTGAAAAAAAGCTTAGGTGTGCCCAGGTGTGCTCAGGGAGGGTGTACAGTGGTGCCGAGAGAGAGAGCGACCCCCTTCCATACCCATTCTGCCACTAAGATATCTGATCAGAATTTTGAGATAGTCATTTTGTTCAGCAGTCATTTGTTTGTATGTGCCCTGCTGGTTTTTTTTAACCTGAAAGACGAATTCCTGCCTTCGGTGATTGTGGTAGGGATTAAGGATTTTATGGAATAAATATATTACATGGGATTAAACAAAACATAAAACGAAGAAAAAACAATTCTGCTATTGAGATAAGTTTTAGGATCAAACCTATGGCTTGTCGGTAAAAACCCATGATAGAATGCTTGTACCGAGGGGTCTTTCTCTCAGAAATCATGTACACGTGGTGGCGCTTGCCAAGCGTGGTGGAACTGTCCAAGTGTCTTGGGGAGTATGCCAAGTTTGGTGGAACTGTGCCAAGCGTGGCGCAACTGTGAAGCCCACTAGCATTCTGAGATGTACACCAGGTGGTAGGAAGTCACCGCCCTTCGACTTGTACTTCCATAATACAATCTTTTTAAAATGCGTGATCCTTATTAGCTGTCAAAGCACGTCTTTGGAACCGAAATCAAGGTGCATGACTACATTGAAATTGAAAAATAGTATTAGCCACTGTTTCTTTGAGACGAGTGAATATTAGACTTAAGCATCTCTATGACTTATATTTCATAACAATGTCAACAATACTAGTTTCTTGTGTAAATATTGTGTAAGACAGTGGTGAATAGTTTTAGTACGTTATAAGCTCGACCGTCATCAATGTGTGACAGATATACGATCGGGATTTGGTGTATTCTATAACTGAAACAAGCCATTGACGGTGTAAGGTTGTCAGCCACTGTTTTTCCTCCTTAACCACCCTGCTGTCACCATCAATTGAGGCTTTATCGCATGAGAAACTATATATGTGATAGCTTGTTAGTGATGTAAACACTTGATAGCAGCGTCCTACCATTCCTCAGGGTCAATCGCACTGTCGCCACCATTAAAAAGCCGTAAAGTACAAACTAAACCCATATATTACTCGTTCCCTAACATAAATTCAACTAGAAATTGTTTATCCACGCATTCAAAATTGGCGTCATCTCAGCGGGATGTCACTGTCGCAGTTGAGGGGCATCATGGGCATTCCTGGAATTTTGTTCAGCATGCAAGAGAAGGGCAGTTCCAGGATATCGAGTGCAAAAGACATTTTATATCAGGGTATCCATTTCAGCCAGGAGATCAATTTGAAGATTATCAGCCTAACTGGAATGATAAGCCAAATTTATGCTTAAGGTCCATCAAACCTAGACATAGTAACTGGAGGTTCGTAAAAACAGACATTCTTGCGCTTGATCCGCTTACTTAAGGGAATTTCACTTCGGGTTTAGTTAGACTGCAATACCCTTTTACTTTATTAAGTAAAACCTTTTACTTAAAAAGGTTTTAAGGTTAAAACCTTTTAACCTTTTACTTGTTTACTTGTGTAAGTAGAAGATGGAATTGACAAACTACTTTTACGTTTCTTCTCTTTTGTGAGTGAAACAACAAGCTATTTTTTAGGTTCAAAACATAATGCAAGTTAAAAACAAAGTATCCAGAATCAAAAGCCAAGTGTAAAGTTATCCATCCTATTATGAAGAAAATGAAAGAACAAAGCCCTATAGCGACTTTGATTCTAATGAAATAATAACTTTTCAAATCTTCTCGTCTCCATTTTGACCTGGCCAACATCAAGTATCTTACTCTTGTTGCAGGAATTCAGTTGATGACTTTTCGGTATCAATAAGTCCCAACAAGTCAGGTTCCAGTAGTCTTGAGTCAGTATAATCTCCGAAACACAAAGGTGTGTTCAGGTTGACATCTCCACCCCTTCATAAATCAGAACTTGTGCGAAAAGTTGTTTTGCTACATATACTTAAAAAAATGGGGATGGATATTCAGCCTAAATTACGGGGTTAAAAGGGTGTTTTCGTTAAGTCAAATCAGCTTTGGAGGTGAATCTAGTTCAAGTCCTGGGAACCACCCCGTCAAAGCCTACGGTGTGGAAGAAGCAGACTCTTAGGAACAATGTTTTTCCCTTTCTGTTGCTAGCTATTGTTGGTAGTTATTTTATGTTGGTATCCAGCTATTGACTGGAATATTTTTTTTTTTGGGGGGGGGGAGTAATCAAAAGATGTCATGTGGTGTGGAATCTAAAAATAAAACCCAGAATACAAGTAAATATTCTTAACAGAACATGAAGGCTCAAAATATTTATTAACGTAAAATGCTACTTTTGCTAAAGAAGTCCGCATTAATTAATCGAGTGACCAAAAAAATCTACAAATTTAGTTTTTCATGATTCGAATTTTCTAAAAATTGTCCTAAAATTCCACCTCTAAGATATTTTTTTTCTTTGAAAGTTTCATCGGAAATCATAAGCAATAATTCCTGTCGGTAAATGCAGTGAAATTTTTGGGTGAAGTTATCAGCAAGAACTTTTGTCGCTCGGCATAAGCACGCCTTACCAGCTGGACCGGCTGTGAAGTTAATCATGACAGCATCTCATCTGACCCTTCTTGTGTAAATGGAGTTTGTTCAGGGGGTCGTAGCTTCAACCTTTTTCACAGAAAATTTTACTCCAACCCAAAGGAAAGACTAACCGAAATCTCAATATCCCCCCCCCCTATTATTGTTTTCATAACCTTCTGCAAACTTTCAAAATAATTGTTTATTAATGAGTTAGATGAAAATTCTAAACATCTCCCCACCAATTTGTAGTGGGGAGATGACCTTCAATCTCCCCACCAATAACCGTTCACAATAAACTTTCCAGTCCTCCATAATCGTATGCATTTGGCTCCGCCTCTCTTGTGTTTCACTAGTAAACACGCATTGTGGTAACCATGTATAATAACCAAGCGTTGTAAATGATACTAGTGATAGACTTCTATCGAAAAATTGAATGAAATCTGGCTTCAAAACCCTGGAGAAAATTACCAATATGACTTTGACTATAGTTATAGGCTATGGTTTAACCATTGGTGAGCTCAAAGGCTCAGTGAAGGAGTACTGTTATTTATCTATATGTAAAAGTTGTTCTTCCATAATTAGTTGCTTTTCTCAGTAAATTTTCGACCCAAACTCGAGTGGCTCAGAAGGGGCTCATCCCAGTTTTTTTTTTTTTTTTTTTTTTTTTTTTTTTTTTTTTTTTTGTATTATATAAATCTGTTTCAATGTACTTTTATAGTGAGGAGTAAAAGCACGTAAAGAATTCAGAATAATAAGCAAAGTTTGTTTATTAAGTTCTTCGTACTTTATTTTATCATTTGAAACGTTTTGTAGTCTAAATCATGGGCAAACCGTGGCATAGCTTTTAATATGTTATGCTTCTAAATGTGGATACTTTAAAAAAACGGTGACGTCATAGAGAGGAAGTTTTTGCCCTAAAGCTTAAATAACTTAATTATATTTAATTTGCCAAAATTAAGAATAGTGCAGGGTTTATATTATGATAAATTAAAAAAAAACATTATTAACTTATATTTTACTGTAATAAGATCCAAAACACCTTCAGTGAGGCTTTAATGAAAAGTTGTTGGTGTTTCTTTTCCGACAGTGCTGGCTTTCTACTAACTACGTCACTTAGGGAAAGTCAGGCGTAGTGTTTATATGGAGCGTTTTGGGTTTGAAATTTTTCAAGACCTAAATTATGTTCCGGTCATCATACCTTGCCAAGAAAAATTTCTGATCCGCTATTTATGCTTTGGTCTTTAGTATGCTAACACAGTTAGCCTTGTAAGAGGGTCAAAAGAGTTCCAGCGCTAGGCTACCTGAAACAAATCTGAAGCAAAGATAATTTACAGGTAGAACGGCGTGGACTTACTTTTGTAGTTGTATTAATTATAAGTTATGTTTTTATTTTAGCGAGGCTCTGCTTGCCCTGCCATCTCTGACAGTATTTAAGGAAGAAGTTCCATCACCTTCACATACAAGCAATAATGATGGGTAAGTCGATGCTGCGACAGTCATTCTTTGGGCTTGGTTGGGCTTTTAATACTGAGTCCTTAGTTTATAACGAAAAAAAAAATATAAATAAAAATCTGAAGGAGGCTATGCAGTAAAAATCCTCATCTTCAATTGATTATCATTTTATTATTTAGTCTACTTTCAAATTCAGTTATAGTCAGTGATCCAAGGCTCGCTATCGTTCAAAAAAAGGGAACGGGTGCCTCACATCAGCTGCAGTTGGTCTGAGGATGGATTCTCGGGTAATCGGGGGCGCTTACAACGAATATTGGGATGCACAAGCTCGCACGCTTGTAGAACATGGCCTTTTTAGCCTATAGAGTCAATTTTGGCCTATAACGACGTCATACCGCTCTTGATTTTTTTACATGGTAAAATAAACTGAAAACTTTATAAACGTGACATATTCTGAATCCTAAGAACAAGTGCTTTCACCTGTATTTTTAGTTTTTCCCCACAGCCTTTATTTTTTTAGCTAACCCCTATTTAATTTTGAAAACAAGGTTATTTAATATACTTTTTCTTGGTTTTTTCGGTTTTTCTGAAATTTTTGCTTTCATAAGTATATTTTTTTATGCTCTATTTGAATACTGCTCGTAATAACGATTCAAACCATAAGCCTCTTTTCCAAAAAATCTGAATTCTTGAGCAAATATTTATTTTTTCTAAATAACGTCATAGCTTTCAGAAATTAGCCTACAATGACCAAGTTTTTTTAAATTTATTTTAGCCTATAAAAAAAATGGAAACGAATCAAACTGCACATCATTCGAACCGTCAGAATGTCCTTTGCACGTTTTTTGCATAGAATGTTTTTTACACACTCTTAATAAAAACAAAGTCGATACTTAAATCTGCAAGAATATATAATCGTTTGAACAAGAAAAGCCCCCCCTCCCCCCCCAAAAAAAAAGAACATTTCTAAATAGTAGCGTTCTACTCGAAATAGTTTCAACACAACCTATAATTTTTATCTCACCAAACAATAGATCACTCTTTTTTTAATCAAATCTTGTATTTACATTTCATATATCTAATATTTTTAACAAGGGGGAAAAAAACAGATGCCCCGTTCTGCGATTGCATATGCAAATTTGGTTTCCGTAGCTGTTCGTGTTGATAGCCACCAAGATTATACCGGTAGACCACAATGCCACCAGTGTTATAGTGGTAAGCTACAATGCCACCAGTATTGGCGTGGTAATGTACGGGTGTCACCACTTATTGGAGGGGAAACCCCGGCCCCAAATTATAATGTGATGCCCGCGTCTACTACACCGGTTCTGCAAATATCGGGTTTGGTACTACCCTATTTACAGTATACCCTATCCCAGGGTATGATTACGTGATCGAGTGGTCAAATGACCACTTTCTAAGGCCAAGTGTACCCGCCCTGGGCTACCACTGAAAATCTCTAACTCTATCCTTGGAGGTAACAAACCCCCCTGTCAATATAATAATGACGGTATCTCGTAACTCTGTTCCTACCCTGCCTGGGTACCGGGAAAACTAGTACACAATTTGTAGAAAATACCTTACTTGTATTCTTCCAAACGGTCACATATAATAACAAAAAATATGCTTCCCTGAACGGGGTCTAAATGCAGACTAACTCAAAAATAATATTCTTTACAGCATCTGTTCATAGGGGTGGACCTTCTCTTGGCCCAGCCAATCCTCTCAATCCCCATTCAAAACCATTTCTACTTTCTTAGCTTTATTATTCAATGACTCAAACCAGGAAGTTCAAAATAGAATTTAGTTCAAAGCTTATTTATTGCAAAACCACTATAGCTTAGCAACAAGAATTTTAAATTGTCATTGAAAATTATACTATAGGCAAATCTAAGCAAATGTAATTACAGAACAAAACCAGGTCATTTATCTGAAAAGAAAAGAAACAGGGGTGGAACCCCAACAATAGTAATAAAAAAAACTGAGCATCTTACATATCGGGTTTTAGTTGCATTAAGTAGCGAAAATTACAACATAAAAGGAAAGGATTTAGGATATTTATCTGATCTAGCTAAAGCTAAGGATTCTGGCAACAACGATTTTAGGGGGTGTCAGTTGTTTTGCGTGAGGTACACCATGTTTTCTAGCCGAGTAATCTTGTTTCATTGTTGTATTTTCGTTGTCGGGTTCTCATTCTTGTGTTACAATTGTTTTTCTTCTGACATTCAGTTTATTCCGTTTCCCGTTTCCCTTTGACCGAGGGTTCCACAACTTGGGACTGATGTACATTCCAAGTCCAAAGTAATCCAGATTTAATCTCGGATTTTTACTTTTATTGCAAATTTTTGTTATGAATTCAGATTTTTAACAATGATTTATTTTCTACAGGTTGCTCTTCAACGTCTCCTGCAGACTTCGGAAGAACTGTTGATGTGACTGCTGTGGCGAGCGGAAGTTTCGGGAGGATTCCCCGGAAAAGATCCCGACAGATGGTAATCGACATCCCTCTTGGCACCCAAGCTAGTGAACATATCTGGAAGGTTAACATCCCCAGGAAAAACGCGACCTTGTGACTGTGCTTCCTTACTTTCTTTGTTTGGAAAAAGTTACGAGATGCTGATGCCATTCTCGTTGCCGAACCTGGACCTCTGCTGGACGCTTTGTAGGTTGTGTCCTACGAAAAAATTTCTTGAAGTGGAATTTGAAGAACCAACTCCCAGATAGAAAGCCTTCAACGCAAGAATCGTTCTTTTCTGGTTTAGCAAAACCACCGTAGGTTACTTATTCTTGCTTCCCTATTCACCAACATCCTGTGAAGTCGTAGCCTATGCCACTAGCATCTGCCAAAAAACAGCAGCGAAGCTTGGAAACAAATACACAGTCATCTGTCAGGATCTAGCTGTTTATGAAATAAGATATGGCCTTCGAAAGTTCCAGACCGAAAAATTCTCTAATCTAGTTCTCTTATTGGGCGGTTTTCAAAACCTCATGAACTATTTGAAAGCGATTGGATCTCTCATGGATGGAGCAGGACTAAAAGAAGTTAATGCTGCAGCAGAGATTCTCAGGTAAGGTACTGCAAATAAGGTCCTTTCAGGAAAGAACATGTACCAGGCACTCCATGCTCACTTCCAGGTTTACGAAGGAACCGAACGCACTCTGGTGGGAGGCATTTGAGAGTTGTCTTGAAACATCATGCTTCGATTTAGTGCCTTCTACAGTCGAGAAATTTCGAATCCTGAGTGATGCAATTGAACGCTTCAAAACTGAAACTAGTTCTGAAGCATGTAAACAGATAGTAGTATTGCTCCGCTTTTCTCGAAGTACAACGTGTCCAGATCTACCATAAGGAATCATAGTCTCGGGATCAACTATTTAGATCTTATCTGTACCGGATACGACTAGCTTTATGCTGAAAGAGCTGTGGACTGGGGATCAGACTTAAACGCCACAAAAGAGATGATTCCGATTATCTTCGCATCTAGAAACCATAAATACGCCTCAGCTGCGCTTAACTACTTAGAAGAAATGCTACGCCTGCCTGAAAAAGCGCCAGAAGATCACAGAGAGTTTGTAAGTGACAATTTTGTTGTTAGGATAACAACCAAGCCGTTTTGCAGCATTGCATGCGATCTGGCTTTAGAGTCGACTGTGAATCTGGACATAAAGGTCATCCAGGAGTTTCTGGTGTCGTTGGTGCGACAACGAATGAAAATGCCAGGGATCGATATCTGGCTACTCTCCCCTTTCTTGCAGCAGTCATCGGAACAATGAAAGTAAACCTGAATATGGATGACGAGGCAATGAAACATCATGAAGATACCACTGCGTTTACGAATTTGACAAAAAAAAGAGGCAGGAATCGGGTTATGGACTTGGTAGAGTTGTTCGGAAACCCATTCAAGACAACGATAACAGAGCTGAACAACTTTATGACAGGGGATACAGCTCCAGAAGCTGTATCAAATAGTCTGCTGAACTCCCGAGAAATTGGCCTCGAAGCCATGAGCTCGTATCTCGAAGGGACATCCACGAAAGTAAAATTTTACATAGTACAAAGTTTCGCCTCTGTTGCCAAAAAAGGAAAAAATAAAGAGCCACAAAAAAATATTTTGGGGAAACTGAGCTGCTTAAACCAGCTCTGCGTCTTGCAAATTCAACACAAACTTCGTCCCTCTTTGATCTACTGAAGTACGAGCTACAGCCATATCTGGCCTCACTTGCAGTATTATCATCATGTCGTAGGGAGCCTCAGCTACGTACTGGTACAAAGTCAGCAGCCTTCAACTACAATCTGCAACAGTCTCGCTTGCAGTTATGGTCAAAAATGATTCCAAATACACTTCTTGAAGACTCTCCACGATCTGGTTATATCGTTGTTGTCTTGAGTGTCACAAGGTGTTATCTACCAGAACACAATGAGACGCTATTAGATTTTCGAATAAGAGTTTAAGTTGGGATTCTTAAGAACATACCCGAAGCTTGTCAGTCTATCCATTTGCTTGGTGGTAGGTATGACGGTCTTAGTGACGATAGAACCCATGATGACTACTCGTTCAACCTCAAAGAAGTATCTGGTTTTCGAGAAAGAAGATGAGATCCTAGAGGCAATATTTCCTCAGGCTACCGATATGGGCTGGAGAATTGAAGATCATGAACTGAAGCGAGACCCAGTTTCTGCGATGCCGTATGGGCTAAAACTGCTTTCTTTTTGCAACTGTGACAAGACGAGGTACTTGCGCTGCAAATTCTCCAAAATTGGTTTCTGAGACGGTGCATGCAAGTGTGGAGCTGACCCCCAAAAATGCCTACTTTCCGATATGAATCAGAACGACTCCGAAGACGAAGATGAAGAAGAAAAAGAGATTTGAGCCACCGTTTCATGTTCAGTTTTAAATATTTGATTTTTTATTTGTTTTGATATTAAACTGCTAATGCAGTCGTCTAAACCTTACTTTCAGCTGATCATGACAGGTACCGTCTGCTAAATCAGTGGTCGCTGACTCAATTTAACCGATTGGATCATTGGCCCCTGCTATGCTGGGATTTAAAGAAAATATAATCTTAAATCAGCCTTAGTCACCTCAGTACCACACGTTCACACGGCTTCGCCACCTTGAGACTCGTTTATGAGCCTACGTAAGCCAGATTGTATCTACTACTACAGAAAAAATTAATAGTTGCTCAAGAATTAAGATTTTTTGGAAAAGAGGCACATGGTCTGACTCGTAATGACGAGCAGAGTTCAAATAAAGCATAAAAAATATACAAAATTCACGCATGCGATCGCAGACCGAGGCATCTTTTTTTTTTTTTTTTTTTTTTTTCTCGGTTAAAAATATTAGTTGCATACAATGTAAATACATGATTTGATTAAAAAAAAGAGCGATCTATCGTTTGGTGAGACAAAAATTATAGGTTGTCCTGAAAATATTTCGAGTCAAACGCCACTATTCAGAAAATTTTCTTTTTTGGGGGGGAAATTTTCTTGTTCAAACGCTTATATATTCTTGCAGATTAAAGTCTCGACTTTGTTTTTATTAACAGGGTGTAAAGGACATTCTGACGGTTCGAATAATGTGCAGTTTGATTCGTTTTTATTTTATTTTTTCAACAGCTAAAAAAAAGAAAAAAGAAACTTGGTTATTGTAGGCTAATTTCTGAAAGTTACGCCGTTATTTAGAAAAAATAAATAGTTGCTCAAGAATTAAGATTTTTTTAAAAAGAGGTACTTGGTTTGACTTATAATAACGAGCAAAATTCAAATAAAGCATAAAAAGTTATACTTATGTAGTCAAAAATTTCAGAAAAACCGAAAAAACTAAGAAAAAATATATTTAAAAACATTGTTTTCGAAATTATATAAGGGTTAACAAAAAAAAAAGGTTGTGAGGAAAAAATAAATATACCAGGTGAAAGTACTCGTTCTTAGAATTCAGAATATTTCAAGTTTGTAAAGTTTTCAGTTTATTTTACCATGTAAAAAAATCAAGAGCGGTATGACGTCGCTATAGGCCAAATTTGACTTTATAGGCTAAAAAAACCATGTTCTACACACGTGCGAACTTGTGCACCGCGATATTCGTTATCAGCGCCCCCGATTACCCTGGAATCCACTCTCAAAACAACTGCAGCGAATGGGAGCCACGCCTTGAAAGATAACGGTCCCTGGATCACTGACTATTAATTCTCCTTTTTATTATTCTCCAAAGAGAAAACGAGAAAATAATATTCCATATGTTTTTCAATTAGCCTTATATAAAAAATAAAGACGAAACAAAATCTATAAGATCTTTGGATTCGTGTTGGAAATAATCTAAGAAACAACTTAAAATACTGAAGCAATTCGATGAAGCTAAATCTTAAATGCCTTTTCTATTCAAGATTAAAGAATAAGAAAAAATACCCATTCTATTATATTGTGTTGTTTAGAAAAGACTCTTCCCCTTTTCTAAACCGTTCCCCCTAAATAATTTTTTGGAACAGGTTTAGTGACTGATCAAGTAAAATTAGAAGAAGTACTTTCAAACACTGCGGTAATTTACTTGATATATGTATATATAATTTTATACGATTATTATATTATTATTGCGATAACTTAGGAAAGTTTTTACAGAGAAGTGTACCTTGTTAAGCTACAGAATGTAAAAGTAGTTAATATTTAGGTGCAAACTTAAAGTACATGCAACAATGCGTGAGATGGGCTTGTTGCCACATCAAATGCTAAGAGACAGTTCTTTAATCATCCTCCAGCTCGACATGCGCCCTTCTTCTGTTAAGACAGCAACCTTCAGTTGAGCATAAAGTCCATAATAGTTAAGTGTCGACGGCAATGCGCTGTGAAATAGTTTCAGAACGATAATTTAATCTCCCTGTCGTTGCATCTATTTTAACTGGTATTTGAGCAAAGCCTGTTTGCTTTAATTAATTTTGATTGAGTATTTTTAATTTACGGAATTTCAATAAATAAAACTATATGTATATAATTCCTATATAATCTAAAAACTATATCATCCCTTTTTTATATTTACGTATTATTCTTTTAGAAAAAATATGCTTCATTTATCGTCGACGGGTGTAGGAAAAAGATCAAATACAACTATTGGAACAGAGTTTGCATCATTTTCTCATCTTCTTCAGACTCAACATTTTTGGCATCATCAAAATTCAGGTCAGTTTCACCTTTCTTTTTTTTCACTCATTTTTGTTTGAATTCGAACAGCAGAACTTAAGCTATCGCGAAAACTCGTTCTAAAAAAGAGAGACAAGAATGTGCAACATACATGAAGTGGCAGCATGTGTGAGGTGGCAGGTTTTCACGGCAACAATTTGAAAAAAATTCAAATTTTTGATGGAATTTAGAATTCTTGCGAAATAAAAAAAAAAGCTTGTCTACCTGATGGTGTTACTTTTACTTGCTGAATCAATTTCTAAATTATATTTTTGAGAATATACCTTCCATTTCGGACTGTTCTAAATTGTCTGAATTCTAGTTTTTTGGTATCATAAACTTGATAACTAGTTATACTGGCTATTTATGCTAAATAGAATACTTTCTGAAATAGGAAGGAGAAGGGGAGTAGATTTGCCCGAATATTTTCCGCATCATCAAAATCAATCGCAGTTTCATGTTAGTTGTCTTTAGTTTGTTCTTATTACTAGTTCCATGGGACCGAGCCATGGTGAAAGGAAAGACTGTTTTGTTTAAGAACTTTCTCTTTTTTTTCGGTAAGCCTTCTTGCATATTTATATCGACAAATTATTCTATGCAATCGACAGTCAAATTGAATTGTAATTTGCTTTTTAAAGTATTAAGCACAGACACTCATCTTCATCAAAATATATTATATCTATTCCAAGTATTTGTGATACTTGTACGGGTTGCACGTTATTTTTGTAGGTCTCTTTTTTTCTGAATACATAATTCTGATGTAATTTATTTTGTATATAACAACGAAAATGAAATTAACGCTGGTTAGTGTATTGCTTCTTGGATAGGTACGTATGAGCTCTTTCACTTGACTTTACGTCCATCAACATCAAAAGTATTTAAAAAAAGAACCTAGTATATTGTCTTCAACTATCAAATCTCTTATTTTTTTTACGTCAACTAATCACAAAACTGAAATATTGTTTTCAGCTGTCACATCTTTTAATAATTTTTTCGCCAACTAGTCATAAAAACTGAAATTAATTTGACGACTATATTGTCTCCCTACAGACGGGAAATAAAACTGAAGATTTTCCTGTAAAAAAAAAAGTTCAAATGATGCTGTATTGACAAACGGGTATATCCTGTGTTTAAAGCAGTGAGCTATAAGCCTGTGCCAAAACTATTTCGTCAGCCTCTGCCATGATATTTCGTTCATAAGGCATTCACAGGCACTTATAACAGAGGGGGTGGGGCAACCCACCTCCCAAAAATCTTGAGATATTGGGATTTTCCTATAACATCTTCTATTTTAACACGATTCGTGCATATTTTTTTTTTTTTAATATTTGAAAAGGTCAAGCAACAACAAAAAATCTATTACTGTGAAAAAGAAGAAAATGAAACATGAATTTAACACTCAGACCCACTGTTGGTTTTTCTCGCAGTATGAATTGATATGAATTTCAAACCTAGGTTACTTTTTTCCATAGCTTAAAATTTAAATGAATTCGATAGAAAAGAGAAAGTAAATTTTCCTGAATGTACTCGTATCTCATAATGTATGAAGACGAACAGAAAAAAATAGGTTTGCTAAAAAGTAGAATAAAGACATGGTGGGCTGGATAACGAAAGCATTGTCAGAGAGAGAGAGAGACAGACAGACAGACAGACCTGATTGTTAAAAGAAATAGCGAAAGAAATATTTTATTTCTCAAATCTGCGCTTTTTGCGTTTCGTGATCTAAGTTGATTTGAGTTTGAATCAGATAAAAAAAAAGAATGGGCTTGTATTCTTTTGTGATGGCCAGAGAAAAACGTTTTTTGCCTCATTCTCCATAACGAAAAGTCCTCTTAACCCCCCCCCCCGCCCTCCAAAAAAACTTCCTGAAAGTTTTAGCTCCATTATCCAGCTTTGAGACAAAATAAGGTAAACTTACCAAAACTGGACACAAGTTCGTTACCATTTCATTGTAACCTAATGCGAAATGATGTTTTTGGTCTCAGGCTTCTGGCAACCACTATCTGGTGTCAGACCATCCTTTTCAGAGCTGAAGATTAATGACTGGCTGGGGAATTACCTGTATGCACAATGATACAGATAGATTCATGAACGGGCATTTTCCCTCAATCCTCCTGTTCCTGTGGGAGTTTTAGTAGTTTGTCATATGTTCGTAAAATGTTGACTTGAAATTTTTTAAGCAGGTTTTACCAATGAGTCACACGCCTTGACATCAGGGGTCGGTACAGGAAGCGTGTCAAGCTTAGCATCCTCATCAAGTGTTGAAGGCAACCCATCGAGGGATCGAAATGGTTTGGGAAGCTGCAGTGGGGATACTATGCACGATTATAAGTAAGTGTCAGTTGTTGTATTGCTATTGTAAGTTTTATTGATTTTAAAGAGGTTTAACACATTTTGGAATTAATCCCAGGTTTTTGTCCCTGTTGGGCAATCATATCTGATACAAATAATTTTGATCTCCTGCTTGATTTAAGGTTTCGTTAAAGGAATAGTCTGGTTTAGGCACCAGGGTTTCTGGACTTTTGCAAATTTGGTTTTGGCTCACTGGGTTTTCCAATCTCAGTGAGGTCTCACGAAAAGCGCAGTCTCATGAACAAATTTTTTGGGCATGAAATCTTGCAACAAAACGAATCATATCTTGATGAGTTTTTGAAGAAGTCTCATGAGACAAGTAGTCCCAGAAATTTAAATTTAAATCTCGTAAATTAAATTTTTGACATGGAATTTTGCAACAAAATGAATCGTTAATAAAAACAAATATTGTAAATTTAAACTAAGGCTCATCTTTCAAGTTTTAATAATTTTGCATCAATGCTCATTTTTTAAAGATTTGGGAACTTTTTCCAGTTCCGTAAGAAATTGCTTGATGGTTTTAAAAATTTATAGATTTATTTTAAAAATCGAACTTGAATGTAAATTATAGAGCAACCCAGATATGGAAATTATAAATAATAGGAATGAAATATTTAATTAGTTTTTTATTGAGAGATAGATTTATTTAAAAAATAAAAGGAAATGACAATGTTTAATAGCCACCCCAAAGAGTAAAAAACTTGTCCAATGAGGTTTCGACACAATAAAGCTTACAATAAAGCACCGGCACAATAAAGCTTACATCTAAACATATTTACTAAATATAACAAACCCTGGGGTGCTAATGCTATAAACATGTAAGGTGTATGCCATCTAAACATAACAAAAGTATATACAAGTTCCATAATCCAGAAGCTGTCCATATCTTTGCATACATCAGGCATTTTGCAGTAAAAACTGGAGTTTTTGGTCAATTAACAATGGAACTGCGTTGTTTTGTAGAACAAAACAAGTTGAACGACGGAAGAAAACTGCCTAAGCCAAACACTACCAAAACACAGAGTGCATGGGGGGATGAGCGAAAAATAAGAAAGGTATAGGGAGGAAAAAAGGAAAAAATGCTTAAGTTTTCTCGCGATAGTTAGGTAGAGACCCACTTTTACAAACAGACTATGCATAGTGCTTTGAGTAAGAAGGTTTCACCAGTATTAAACCCCAGGTAACTAAAGGAAGAAATACGCTTGTAATATACGAATGTAGCTTACCAACACTGTGGTTCATCGATGTCTGAAGTACCGCTAATTGCTATTTTCACATGTTAATAGTGACACTGTTTAATTTTAGCTATATCACTAACACTAGAACAACTATTGAGTCTACAATTAGGCATACTATTGCCGAACGACAGAAAACGGAATCAGACCGATAAAAGATCCCTGTGGGATGCCACATACACCGGATTGCGCTTCAGATTGAACATCATTCTTCTCCAAAAACTGGCACTAGCTACTAAGAATTTTTTTTTCCTTGGATCCTATACACCTTACAAGTAGAACATGTTGAAATGTTTCAAAAGCCTTCATCAGGTTTAACAACCTGGCACTAACCCTGAATATTTTATGTAAAGCTAATTTAGTTACAGAACTAAAAAATATCAATGTACACTCCATTTGACTGCTCTAACGAAAATCAACCTGATTGTTGTTTAACAAATTACTTTCCTTAACCGGATACAAACCTATTCATTAATAAGGGGAGAAAATACCCTTAAAATGACATGGGACTATAATCAGGGTGAATTCGTTGGGGGTGGGGCAAAGAAGAACGTGCCTTACCCTAGAATGTTTGAAGTTGCATTAATTACAGGGGCGGGGGGGAGAATGCCAATTTGGATCCCAAGTTTTGCAAGGGCCCCCCCCCCCCGCCAACATTACCTTTGTACCTACCCCCTGGCATTAAATACCAGGACTATTTTTATCATCGCCCTTATAAAACTGTTCACCCTTGTTTTTTTTTACTAAAAGCAATCTGTTAAGGTTCTATAGTGAAAATGGTTGATTAAAGTTCCATAATGTGGAGCTAATAGAAACGCAGCAGTCAAGCAATGTGTACGTAGTTTTGTACCCTTTCTTTTGTGAATTCGAGTTACCTCTTAAAATCAGAACTAAGTCAAATACCCCCCCCCCCCCTCCTGAAAATGCGTCTGCTGATAATATACTCTATTGATATTTATTCATTTTGTTTTTCATTAGATTTAGAATAAAAAAAAAAAAATTTTTGTTTTTTAGGTATCAGTATACACTTGGAGCTGCGACATCAGTTGCCACCAAAATGAATGAAGAAAATCTTGCATATCTGAATCAAGGACAATCCTATGAGCTCAAACTTCATAGATTTGGGAAAGAAGTGGAGAAAGGAAAACTGTTAAAGGTATCTCTACCAACTTTGTGATATACGAGTCTGATCATTCGTCATACATCCCCAACTTCAGATTTACCATTACGGTTTTAATGAGTAACTTCTTTGTCGATTTCCACTAGACTTATTTGTTTTCTCACTCCTTTTTTTATACGTCTAATTATCTCTCTTTTATCAACTGTCTTTATATTACATATTTCCTTCTTATATGGATCTTTATTGTGTCTTTTTACACATTTATTATATACCTCTTATTATATATATATATATATATATATATATATATATATATATATATATATATATATATATATATATATATATATATATATATATATATATATATATGTATATATATATTTTCTTTGTCTATATTAGCATCCCTCTTTATATCTCTATGTTATCTTTATATTAGCTCATCTTCAAAAAACTCTTTATGTTTCATGTACAAATTGTCTGTTCGCTGTATACTGCTCGGAGGATTGTCCAAGGTTAATATCAATTCATCTTCAAAATATAAAAGCAGTTTCTACTTTAAAATAATTAACTTATTCTAAAATACGACTTTTGTGTATTCTGAGGATATTTCCCAGTAACCTAAGCCGTTATACGTAAACCGAGCGGAGTTTGAGATTCTTGTGATAGGAGTTGTAAAAAAAGAAAGAAAAAAAAATATTGTATGGTGACAATCATCTAGCTTATACAAATGACTGCTTGACCTGAAAAATACTAGCCATTTCCAAGGTTTAAAATTTTAGGAGATGGGACCTTGTCACTCAATCGAAAATAAACAGCGGTTTATTTTTTCAAAAACGCTTTATTCTTTTAAGCTGTTAACGCCGTTCGAATAAACCGTCTATGGTATCAATTATAGAAGATAGGGCCTTTCCACACGATCAAAAATAAGCAGTTATTAGTCTTCATGAACGTTTCGTTCTTTTGCTAATTTTTTTACATCCCAATATCAATTCATCTTCAAAGTATCCCTAGATTCCGTATAGAGTCTGTTCCAATTCTTTGTTTTGCCACTTGTATGGACTGTCCATGGTTTAGTTGTGAATGACAGAACCATGCTGCATTTTTGAAAATGTAAGAAGTTATAGTAGGTTTGTCATAAACTGCCTTACCCTCGCATGATTTTGGCATGTACAAAACACGTCCTGGGTATATAGGTAGTCCATTAAGTAGTAAACAGCTGGTGGACTCCAGCCATATTATGTTTAAGAGGTAATTACTTGGCAAAAAAAAAAAAAAAAAAAAAAACTGTCGTCCTAAAACCCCAAATTAGACAAATTTGCACTTGAACGAGGCTTTTACCTTACCCATCTATCCAACTACCTAGGACCAAACAGTATACCCGAACCGTCAACCAAATAGAAATGTCCAAGTCCATGCAAAGTCGTCATCAATAAATGTACTCCAAACTGCAGAATGGACCACCCTAATTGCTCTAAAATTATTTTCAGGGAAAATCTTTAGCTGGCACACATTTTTCATTAATGTGGATGCATAATGTTTCAGTTTCATAATTTGAAATAGTAGGTACATTTGATACAAATATCCCTAGTCTTATCCACAGACCACCTCCTCCCCTGAAGATCTTCTATTCTGAAAAAATCATTCTGAGCTTAGCAGCTGAATTTTCATCTTTCCATTTTATATAGGATCTTTGCGAATTGTTATTTCCTAGGAATGTTAATGTATCCAGCACTATCATCTTCTGACCAATTGGATTTCCTTCTCTCTCTGCCACTTAATTTAATTGCCATGTCTTTGTTTATCTTTAGTTTTGTTTCAGCCCTCTCTTCTCGTCGTCCAAAGACTTCTGCATTTTCCACTGACACTTTCTTTAGTTTTTTGTCCAAGTAAACCTTGGTAACTAGCATGGTGTGTACTGTCCTGCCTTCTCAATTTATCTCGTTATCCTTAAATCTATTTAGCGAGTTCAATTACATCAGCTAAGTGAGATTCTACTGCTCCAGGAAGCTAGGAGTTATCATAAGATGCAAAAATGTTTTCCCTGATGAGTCCGTCTTGCCCCTTTTCACATCGCACATCAGACCAGTCATGGAATATGCATGCTTCCTTTTTGCTGGTGATCCAGAAAGCCAAATTTCTCCTCTCTATTTTGCTCAAAATTGAGCAGCTCGCGCGTCAGCTTTTGAAAACCCTGATCCCATACCCCTGCAATCGATGCAACATGATTTCGACGTAACAGTTATGTCGGTCTTTTACTAATGCATGCATTCCCCTCTATCAGAGGCGGTATCAATGTGTATTATTGAAAGGGCAAAGCCTTTAAGAACAGCTCGTCAAGGAAAAAAACGGCTGGACCACCTTGAGCAGGGTACTCCCCGTCAAGAATACCTAAAAATAAGCTTCGTCCAATAATTCGCCTGACCTGGAATAACCTCCCAGTAGAGTGATTCGTGTTCGATTGAAATATTCAAACAAGGGTTCAACAAGTACATCAAAAATGAAAAAAAAAATTAATAAATTCCCAGGACTAACGGCATATCATCATTGTCGTTGGAGCAGTGAATATTGTACAAAAAAAAAAAAAAAAAAAAAATCTCGTGGGTACCATCCAAATAAATTCGGCGAAGGGGCAGGTTCACGCTTAACGATTCTTCAGCTTCAAACGTGTCGAAACTCGTCCACTTGTTTTCAGCACTGCACTTGAATATGGACGATACGTTTATTTTTGTGGAATACCGGAGAAGCACAATACATAAAATTGCTTCTTGTTTCATGATTTTTCAATGATTATCCTTAGGCCGAAACCTGATATAACTTTTGGCTAAAATTTTCCGTTTAGTATAGCTGAACTACCAAATTGACTAGAATTAAATCAGCAGCCCCTCGGAACTTAGTCAGCACTCCTAGGGCCAGGCACATACGTCGGGAGAAGGGGGCATCTGGTTGATCAGGGAGGATGTGGTGTCAAAGGATATCTCCACGGGATGTGGGTCTAAACTCCAAAAGTTTTCTAGGGACTAGCTTTTTGTAAATTGCATATAGCAGTCATACACTGTAATGGGATTGATAAAATTTGTTAAATGTCACTTAATTGCTTATGATGTATCTCCGATCTATCAGAAATTCACTTGAACGTATTGTTTTTTGACAAGGACAACACTTTAGCTCTAGTTTTCTTCTTTTTTTCTTATAGTAGGCCGAGAAAGCAAATTTTAGTGTGGTTATGGTTTTAAAGCATGAACATGAACATTGGCACAAATATAATGACTAAGGTTTGCGTCTACCCTTATGGCAAATTCATACCAAGGTTAAGCCACCTGAAAATATACCAATTGAAACTCAAAAGAAAAAAACTTGCAGATAGCTGAAATTATTTTTGGAAACAGAGTTTTTTTTCTTTCTTTTTTTTTGGAATAGTCACTCAACAAACTATAGTACAGTATTCTAATGACGATAAAACTCGCTATCTTTGTATATTTAGGCTGTAAAGTCAGAGCCTTGTTTGGAAGAATTGTAGAAAAATTGGTTGTATTTCTGATTTTTTATTTTTCTAAAATAAAGATTAAAACTTCTGATCCGAACAAAATCGTAAGAATTTGTGAATATGCGTTTTAGTATCTGTGTGTTTGAATATGCATATATTCTCACATGAAACTACATTTGTTTCCACCATGTAGCCTGTGAATTTACTACTTTAATAACAATTCTAAATGTTTTCTTCTCTGCTTTGGAGCTAACGGGTACCTGTATAAAATAAACTTCTAAACATGTGGGAAAGTCTATTGATTTGCTCCCTCAAATTCCATTATAGAAAAGTAAGACAACTTTCGTGAGGAATTATTTGTTACTATTCACAGGGATTCAACTTGTAAATCCTTCAGAGGACCATTCACCAACATAATTTTTAATCTAGAATTTCATTTATAAACATACAAAATTATTATCGAAAAAAGTCACAAAAATAAAGATGTTATCTCGGTAAGAGCTAGACTGCGACTGTCCATTTATTTATCTGTGTCCTTTGTTATTGTAGAGTGTGGTCCGTCTTTGTTTTCATGATCGGCGATTACAATATATGGAAAAGGAGCAAATAATGGCCTGGCGTCAAGCTAATCCTGGCAGTAGAATCTTGGAAATTGACATACCCCTCTCATATGGTATTACAGATGTTATTCAAGATCAGGTGAATCTGAACGCTGCTACGTTCACTTGGGATTCTACCAAAGAAGTAGGAGTTTTCATTAAAGTGAGTTTTATTAAGATAATTTTTAAAGCACTTATATAAGTGAAAGGTAAGAGTCCAATCATTATATTGTTTTAGACCTAGTTTTTCCTGGTTGATCGAATTGCTTTCTTTAAATTTCTTTCTTTCGTTAAATTAATATATTAATTAACTAAATATAATTAATTTAATCATTTAAGTAAAATTAATGCATTAAATAAAATTGATTTCTTTCGTTAAATTAATATAGGCAGCGAAATTTGCTGCCAGAAAGGCGACAACAACTCATTGCAGCACCAAGTCGCGTGAGACCACTATAACTATGAACGCTCCTCCCCCTCTCAATCTAATTAAAGCCTTCTTCTCACCTTCATAAGAAAGGTTAGTTTCCTTACATCCTTCCTTCCGACCTCCTCCCACCCAATTCAGGGACGGCCTACTTTTTGTTTGGCCGTACTAGATATTTAAATATTAGTCACCCTATATTTAGGATGATTTACCAACAGCGTTTATCTTAGAAAAATAGATATACTGCTCCTAGATGAGTGTATCTATTGTTATAACCCATAAATATCTATACACTATGAATAAAACTCCTTTCAGAAGGATAGATAGCTGAAAATCAATAGATAGATAGATAAATAGATAGATAGATAATTTATTCAGCCGCTAGGCCATACACAAACATTACAATGATTATATAACACAACAGCCAGTTTACACTTAAATAAATGGTATAACTACTAACAACAAACAAAACCTTAAACCCAATATTTACATCTTTTAAACCCTCTTTTATAAATCCAGTCACTGCTATAATCGTCTCCCGGGATGAAGATTTAAGGATCCGAGGAAAAGACACTTCCCCATCGCCTAAGTACTTCAAATGCATAAGCAATATGCATAAGCAATCACACATAAGCCTAACAGTTTGGAATTCGTTTCCAGATTCCGGTCATCAAACTGAAAGTGTACCACAACATAAAAATCGCATTGAAAAGTTGTTTCTTTATGAAAAGTTGTATATTAATGCCGTAGGAATGTCCACTGTACCATTAGTGGTTGCAGCTGGCCATTGTGGCATGTTTGTTTTTGCTTTCAGCCTTATTTCAAATAAATGTGTGATGGACACTGATTCTGAAAATTCTCCTAATCATTCAGAAGTTGATTCAGCTTGTGAAAGTAGGAAGTCTGGCTTGAAGGTTATGGTGGAGAGAATGGTACTTCAAATCGACGAAGACTTGCAATCACTGTCATTGGAAAATAAAAAATTTTAATGGTAGCCATGCAATTGAGTTTACATTTTGAGAATATTGGGGATTTATGCTCATGAGAGTCAACATTCAGTTCAAAAAAGATTAGAAAACAATTTAGCAATATTTACCTTGCTTCTTTTCTATGTTCTATATATCTACTCTGTTTAAACGAGCAATAATTGTGCAATATCAGTTTTATCATTTGCTATCATTTTATTGATGGCAAACTGTCTCTCATTATAGCCCTATAAGGTAGGATAGAACCACGTTTTTTCATACTGCGTTACCCGAAACGGGTAATGTTTTACGGGTAACGGGTAAAGTTAACCGAGTAACCGAATAGTTTTAGATTAATTTCAGTTAATAAGGAGTTACTCACCTGAATAATTATTTTGGCACACTCCTTACATGGTAGTGCACCTGTTAACATCACTGGAAATATTATTTAATACAGCATTCATCTCTGCATGAGAAACTAAGACAAAAATAATAAATAAAAATAACTTAAAAACTTAAATAACACACAAAGAAGAAAACTCGCAAAATACAACTAAAAATATATATTTTTTTACTATAGGGTCACCACCAGTACATTTCCATAAAAAAAGCTCACGTTTTACAACACACAGCAATGCTTCTCTGATAGACAAAGCATTGTTTGCTGTCCCGCATGCATATAAATAGGTATGTGTAGCTGGAAAAACGCGCCCGATATGTCAACAATAAACTAAGGAAAACTGTACCAATTCAGACCCCGATATAAGCTATCCATTTTGAATAAACTCTTTATGCTTAGAAAAAAAAATGCTTTTCCGCTTTCGCTGCAATTTTATGCTTCCAGCCTTATAAGTCACTAGTACTCAATCCGGCAGTTGTATCAAAACTTCAAGCCCCCCCCCCCCCTAAAATAAACAAATAAAAGCAAAATTCTACGTTATTATGCACACACGTGGTGCTTTACGCACATGACTGGTTCAGTAAATGGTTCAGCACTTAGCATAAATGAATGTATCTACTTGATATGAGAGTATTCCTGTTCAACTGAAGAAAATATCAATTTTAAAATTAGTTTTCAAACTAAAAGGGGAACGAGAACTGAATAGTGGTTCCTCATATGGATATATTTACTACACTCTCTCTCTCGCCCCCCCCCCCCATGGGATTTTTTCTTGTTCAAAATCCCGGATACAAATCGTTTTTGGATTAAGGTTTGCCACTGTTCAATTGTTTCATAAGATGTGTCCCTATATGATAGATAGCGCCAGGCTATTCTCAATAATATCAAGGAAACCAAATTATTTCCATTTTCCTGGATTTATGGGACAGGATGATCCATATTTTATTTAAAATATTGCGGCCAAATAAAGAAAGGTGCTACTTCTGCTTCTACTGCTCATACGTTCAAAATACATTCGTAACATGCGAAAATAGGACAATTTTCCTCTTTCTCTGCAGTCTTAGTTCATACTCGAAATAAAGTTTTCAGTCTGTTTTGTGCAAGCTAAAGCTGGCAGATTGCCTCATATATATTAAGAAGGCACGAAAATCTATAATTTGGGCAGGAATCCCAGAAATAGATTCCTGAAAATTTAAACCTGAATTCAAAACGGCAGTTCAAACGACAAAAAAAATCATAAAAATGCAATACAGAACTGAAACAAAACCTAAATATTTATTTGTTAAATGATAAAATTTACTAACTTTATTTTCACTCTTGGGATTTTCAGAATTCTACGGTCAAAGCCCTTAAGCGGCATTTCAAATTGTTAGATAAGTTTATAGATATGTTACTATGAATATCCAAAATTGGTGAATGTCAACATTTGCCGGTGAATGTCAAAATACCTTTTCTTTTCTCCTTGGATTTAATCAGTGTTACCAGTTAACTTTTTCAGTTTATGCAAGGTTTGATTGTGGCAGGTTAGATTAGGTTTGGTTAGGTTTTTAACCCATTTCTGATATTTATAACCAAATTTAACCTAATATAACCTAACCTAAACTAACATTATATAACCAAACTTTAACTTTTACCATCCCAATGCTTAGTTTTTCTCATTAGGGGATCTTGGGATTCGATAACGTCTTTCTGACACAAAGGGTTTTCAGTCACTGATAAAACTGTGGGTAATACAGAGGGATCACTGAACTCTTTTAATATAAGAAAGATAGAGTGCTATAAATTTACGACTTTCTATATACGTTTAAAATATATACGATCCAGTTACTTAGCACCAAAAATCCAATATAATTCCAATTGGTTGGGTAAATTATATTTGAAAAGCCCAGGGTAATTCGGGTTTCCACTCGGTAGAACTGCTGAGCATGGTCTTAATGTTCTTCAGCTCAAACACGAAACTTCCGTTTAAAAATACATTCACACATAAGGTATACTCTGTATACAAAGGAAAGGCGCATGGAGATCCCTTAATATAGCATTATTTTCTGTCTAAAACTTTCTAAGGTCTTGGCTTATCATACTTATATTTTGTTTCTTTGTGATTTTGACCATGTTTGTTTTGAGAAGGGATATCGTCACTTCAGCCTAGGAGCATACCATTGTATCCAACACCGACAACCTTATTATCACAGTTGACAATGCATGAAAAAATGTATTCGAAGAAAATTCTAGCCATACATACTGAATTTACACCGACACCGACACCTTATACACCGACAACCTTATTATCACAGTTGACAATGCATGAAAAAATGTCTTCGAAGAAGATTCTAGGCATATATACTGAATTTACACCGACACCGACACCTTATGCACCGACAACCTTATTATCACAGTTGACAATGCATGAAAAAATGTATTCAAAGAAACTTCTAGGCATACATACTGAATTTGCGACTTAAATATACGAGCTCAGCTGGTAATAGTTACTATCAAAGGTTATTTATGATTTTTGATAGGAATAAGGATTTGAGCATCATAAAGATTTGAGAGCATGAATACATTGAGTACAAAAATTATGCTATGAAAACTGATGACTGTTAATTTTCCATCTACTTAATTCTGTTACATCAAGAGTTTATATAGTGCTGATCAAAAAGTAACTATCAGACTGTATATGCGCTGGTGCTATCAGTTGGCACTGTTCATCGTTGTCATGGACCATTAAAAGGAATCTAAAGTAAGAGAAGGGCAGAGAAGAGCAAAATCAAACAAGTTTGGGATTTTACCTAATGATGGCGGCCATTTTTCTTAAAGTCGGGACAATTCGTCGAACTTTTTTTTATGGAATATTCAATTATCAACAAACAACGATCCGCTTTCTTACCATTGGCATTAAAAGTTTATTTTGAATGCATCAGATTATTGTCTTTGAATCTAGCAGGCTTATTCTTCGCTTCTTCTTCCCTGTCTGCAGCCAGTCTTAGGTCTTTCAACAGCTACTCTTTATGGATACCACTTTCCCCGTCTCAGCTTCTCTTTGCTTCCCTGGGCTAACTCGAAAATATGGCTAATGAGGATACAGAAATTCTAAAGATTTTGTTAGTTGGGATAGAAATTTGAAAGATTTTTCAAAGCAAAAAGGGGCTCAATTTAGTAGTTTCTGCATTACCGGAGTTAATATTTCCGACGTGGCATGAAGTCAAGTTTGTCCCATTCAGAAAGGGGCTGAGACCCATGATAAATCTTTTAACATGTTAAGAGACAGATATGGATTTTATTGGGTTCGTCAACCCGAGCCTAAAATAAACGCGAGTTTAACACGATTGTGTTGCTTTCTTAAGAATCTCCACATAACAGAAAACCGCAGCTACCTTGTTTTCTCCCATCTGATGAATCAAACAAAAATCCTCAAATATTTTTGCCCATATTGTTTATAGAGGTGATCAATAAGCAGAATAAATAGCCAGTCATAATATTACATCACTATTTGCATATGTAGTACAATCAACACAATCTTACTACAATCTTACTTGTATAGAATGTTGTAACCCAAAACTTTTCTGTCTGTTTACTGGCTTAATATTTTTCACAATTGAACCAATCAGGTTATGCAAGTACAAAGCTAGTAGTCTCCCCAGAAATTGCATTTTCTTGGCTTAGATTTGTCCCTTAGTATTAGTTAGGCCAGTTTCAAAAAAGTGGAGCTATTTTTTTTCCTTCCCGAAGTAAGGAACGTTGTGATTGGCTTGCGGAAATACCGTCACAAAAATGAACCAGTAAGAAAGTATATCTTCTAACATAGAAATATAAAACGATAATCTCTCTTTTTCTCCATGGTACAAACGATAATCCATTTGGGAAAGGATGGTTAACCTGCCTGAGGATGCACCAAGGGGAGGGGCAAGACAGATGAAGCCCCCAAAGAGACCTTGTGTTGAAAAACATCCTGCATAGTATAGACAATTTAGCATTTTGATAAATTTATTGTCTATTTTGAATTTTTTGGCAACATAAATTAAAATAATCATCAATTTGCTGCTTTAAACTGTGCATTAGAGTAATTTCTGCGGCTTTAAAGATTTCTTCTTTTTTTTCTACTAATAGACTTGCGTAAAATGAGCAAGCCCTTCTTCTCAAGAAATAGTAAAATTCAAGATTACTTTTTTAGTTCGTTTGATTCTCCATTCAAATCCGATTGATTCTAAGCCATATTGTTTGTTTTTCCATCTAATAAATACACCTTTTGTTCCTTTAGCTTGATTCAACCAAATGACACATGTCTTCTATTTTCTTTGTTAGTTTTAAAATCCTGTATATTAGACTACTGTTTCAATATAGCTGAACCCCTCTTCCCCTAGAGGTCTAGTATCGAAAAGGGATCCTAAATGTTACAGAAAATACGGTATTTTGAAATATCTAGTTGTTGATTTCGAAATTTTTGATCGAACGGAAAAGAATTTTCTGCTCCGTTAAGTGTCGTTAATCCGATTATATATATATATATATTTGACCGCTTTGGAAGTTCCCTGTTGTGCTAAGTTCCGTAATTGAAATCTTTGTGGACACAGTATGCACATTATTTTTGCTATGCGCACATTGATTAGACAGCGTTTTGCTCAACAATTAGTGAGATATTATAAATTAATTAGTCAGATTAATAGTAATTGATTAATTGTACGGGATAAATACTTTTGTTCTGAACTAAATCTGTGTTAGCTTTTCAAACCGTTGACAAATCTTAGATTCCTTATCAGTTTTTACCGAAATTGCCACGGTTGCTCCCTTTGGTGGTGAGAAAATTTGCTAATGGGCCCTTTTTCTTTGATAGTGTCAGTCGACGCTGAGACTCACAAAGTGATATTTTTGGTATCGAATGTCCTTAAATTAGAAAAATTAGCAGAAAAAAACCTTGTATAAATGACGTTTCAATAAATAAAGTGTTTAGCATTAAAATAAACCGAATATCTCGTATCTCCTCGAATCTTCATGCATCATAGCTATTTTTACTAGTCGATGAATTGCGAGAGCTATCTGAAGGCCTAGCCATAGCCCGTTTCCTTCAAAACAGAAACATGAAGAGCTCCATTGGTTGGCCTCGAAGATCATTTTTGTTCTTAGGTCCCTTGCTTGTTGTCAAATGATGGATTTGAAATACCGATCATAATGCATGCTGTGATGTTGCATCCAAGATATCAATTTTGTTCCCAAGTAGCAATATTGGAACTGTTCACAAAGTCGTATCAGTGCGTTATGAATCCAAGTCTTTTTTTGACTTTTCAAATTGGGCTCGATCTGCAGCATCGATCAAGTAAATAATGGTATCAGCAACCAGGGAAGTAATTCCACCACACTATGCTTGCTTTGCTTTGACCGCTCAAATCGAAAATGTTGAACTTTATGTTTCCTATGCACATTTCTTCTGAATTTTAGCGTAGAGTTGGCATGAATGGCATGAATTTTGGCATAGGCAATACCGTCGTCTTGTCTGTATTATTGAGGCCCAAAAGCAACAGCATCTTATTTCTCTCTTCTTTTTTTAATTTTAGCGTAGAGTTGACATGAATGGCGTGAATTTTGGCATAGGCAATAACGTCGTCTTGTCTGTATTATTGAGGTCCAAAAGCAACAGCATCTTATTTCTCTTTTTTTTTTATTTTAGCGTAGAGTTGGCATGAATGGCATGAATTTTGGCATAGGCAATAACGTCGTCTTGTCTGTATTATTGAGGCCCAAAAGCAACAGCGTCTTATTTCTCCTTTTTTTTTTATTTTAGTGTAGAGTTGGCATGAGTGGTATGAATTTTGGCATCGGTAATAACGTCGTCTTGTCTGTATTATTGAGGCCCAAAAGCAACAGCATCTTATTTCTATTTTTTTTTATTTTGGCGTAGAGTTGGCATGAATTTTGGCATAGGCAATAACGTCGTCTTGTCTGTATTATTGAGGCCCAAAAGCAACAGCATGTTTTTTCTCTTTTTTTTATTTTAGCGTAGAGTTGGCATGAATGGCGTGAATTTTGGCATAGGTAATAACTTCGTCTTGTCTGTATCATTGAGACCCAAAAGCAACAGCATCTTATTTCTCTTTTTTTGTATGCTTCCTTATATACACTTTTCAGGAATTTCAGTACAAGATCTGGGTTCTTCTGAAATTTGGCCAATAGTTGGTACATGTTGTACTATCCTATTTTCTTTACAGGTCTCAAATCTTCGATAACTAAAGCCCCTCTATCCATTGGACAGATAGGATTTTGTTGTAGCCATTTCTTAATACATCCACCTAAACATGTATGCTTACACAATGAAGACTGGGAAGGATCCTAAGGAACGTCACAGCAAATGGTACAAATACACTTCAGGAATTTCAGCAGAAAATCTGAGTTCTTCTGAATTTGGGCCAAGAGTTGGTAGATGTTGTACCATTCTATTTTCTTCCATCAAACGCAATTATGTCGTCTCGCCTGTATTATCGAGACCCAAAAACAACAGATTGCCTGATTTTTGTAGTCTTAATTATCCGAGAACACTAGTGAGCCAGTCCCAAAGAAACATTATGGAATTTAATAGAAAACTTGAATTAAGATATGGGCAAGAACAAGATTTCAGCAAAAATCCAGAAAAAATTACACATCGGAACGATACTTACTTTATAAAACTATGACGTGTGCATTCATGGGTTAAATCATGCTAATCTAAATAAAGTTTTAAAATTGCTGTTTTGGTAAGTATATATTTAGGGGGATGACAGAACCTGTTCTGTTGCAGTTAATCTTTGTCTTTGTAGTAGCCTTTGTGTAGTTTTTGTATATCAATGTAGGGCGTGTGGAATAGTCTAGGGTCTGTAGCTCCTTTGTGTGGTAATATATACTACAGTAAAGTAGGAATAGTTCGAACAGTAAAGAGTGAACATCAGGTAATCAGGCAGTGTAGTCACCCAAATATGACATCATACCCCAGATAAGAAATTTCTCAAAAGATACTTGTGATATATTGTTCGTGCCGAAAGGTGCATTATTCTTGTTTGGTATACCAGACAAATACATTGTGATTAATGCTATGTGCGAGAATAACACAGAATAACAGTGCTGCGGTTAAGGTAGGAAATGAGTTTAGTAGCTGGTTTCGTATCAAATTAGGAGTTAAGCAGGGCTGTGTTCTATCCCCATTTTTTAGGATCATTGTGATGGACTTTGTTTTACGGAGCGTTTTTAACAGGAAAGTACATTTGGGATGATTTCAAATCCAAAATTGTCAAAAAAGATTTGCTGTCATACCTCCAGATTTGAAAGGGTTATACAAGGAACAGAGAAGCCAAAAGAGGCAATGTGCAGAAAGTCAAATAAAGATGAGGTAGACAGGGTAAAGTAGGCCATCCCTACTTTACCTAATTAGACTAACAGTTGTCTATGTAAAATATTTTATTGATTACGGCACGCACTGATTACGAATTGTTTTGAGTTATGACATTTCAGTGCGTGACGAATTGTTATGACATTTTATTGACTAGCCGATGGAATTCTTGGGTCTCTAAAATGGTTGGTAAAATGGTTGGCTCGCGAGTTACTTAATCAAAACAGTTTAACTTTAAATACAGAAAAGTGCGACTCCTGCTCGAACTCTAGGAGTATAGCTCCTAGAGTTTCCGTATTTGTGTTGTTTTGTCCTTTTTTCTTGCTTTTTCTTTGTACTCTGCTTATCTTTTGTGTTTACTTGCGGTTTAAAAATAAGTTATTATTATTATGTCTACTTAGTCGTTTAAGTTATCCCACAGTAAGGAGAGTTGTTGACTATATTTTCGCTTTGTGAAAATCCCCCCTTTGGGCAATTATGCCAACTGGAAGGTGATCGTTTTATTCATTTAAATATCTTTTTCCATATATGTTCATTGTATAAGCACTGAATTTACACCCAAGAAGCATGGAGGAGAAAAAGGAGTTCCCTTTCGTCTCCAACTAGAATCATTTGATGCTGACGATCCAGTCGCTAAACGCCATCATGCTGCCGCTTGCCAGATTAAAGTTTTCAAGGTAAGCTTTTTTCCATTACTGAAATATACCAAATTTACACTTATGAATCCAAAGAAAACTAACTATTAATTATAGAACACAGCCCCATAAAAATAAAAATTAAATATTATAACATAAAATATACTAATGCATGTATCCTTTTTAAATGCTTTTATGCTGCTGCTTATTAGGTAAAACTTGTTAAGGTTATTTTTTTTCACAGTCATGAAATATGTCAAATTTGTGCTTATGGAGTTAGAAAAAGAACTAACTCCAGATAACTAGTGAAGGAGCAGAAGTTCTACAAAATAGTTTACTAAGATATTGAAATATTAAAATTACGTCATAAAAAGCTTGACTTACTTGACTTAAGGCTCCTGCCGAGGGTTCGGCGTAGAGAACGATGAGACTAGGTGCCTCCAGGTGGACCTATCGCTTGCCAGGATCGCAGCTTCTTCCACCGGGATGTGGGCTTGGGTGAGGAATTCATCGGCTTTGTCTTTCCACCTAGTGGGTGGGCGTCCTCTGGGTCACTTCCATCCGTGTAGGGTGGGGTTGAAGTCGAATGCGACCCGTGCTGGGGCGTCGCGTGGCATGCGAAGGAGGTGGCCGTACCACCGAACAGTACGCTGGGCGAGCTGCGTCGAGAAAGGAGTTTGAGCCGTACGTGACAGGAGAGTCTGGTTGCTAACGAAGTCAGTAATGGTCAAAAATAAATTAAGAAGGGTAATTTCGTAACAATTATAATAAATAAATAACAGATAAAGCTGGGAAGAGATGACCGTTTATAAAAAAGACAAGAAAATGCTATTAAGAGATAACAAATGGAGGAAAGAATATAGTATTTGTGCTAATCTTTAGTGGCCTTGTTTTAATGGCGAATGCTTAAAATGCACAGATATACAGCCCATTACGGGGGATCCGGGATTGTCTCCTAGAGGGGGTGGGGTTAATACTGCAAGTTTTTTAGACTCGTTTTTGAAATTTTGGCTACGATGGGCCATGGTTAGTTCTTTTCTTTGTTTTAGCAACTGTTGCAACCATGAAAATCGTACATTTAGATTACCGTGGGGTTCGAGTGTTGGACCATTCTTAGTAGAGATCGCCCCGTGTATAGATATACTTAAAATCATAGAATTACAGTCTGTATCACAACTTAATTTATTCAAAAGACATGGAACAATATTCACACAAAATCAAGATTTGGTAATGTTTTAGCTGCAAATTAGAACATTAGAAGATGACAATGATAATAAATTTGATCGATGTTGACTTATATGGACATAAGGGGGGAGGGTTTCCTTCAGGCATAATACTTCTACACGGATAAACGTTTTCTTTTTGCCGCTTACCAGATCAAAAGTTTTCAAAGCTGCTGCACCTTTTTTTCCCTTTTCATAGAATATATCTGTTGGTGTTTTAATTTTGGATGTGCTAATTAAAAATTCTGGCTGAGAATGTTAAAATATCTAGCTTAAATAGCTGGAAACGTTTCTCCATTGCTGAACTTCTCCTTAAATAAAAACACGATCAAAGTCAATGGCCCTTCTTATAATATTGTACTATATCAATAAAAAACATTATCTTCTTCCTTTATTTCAGTTGTCTTGGGTGTGTTGTCTTATACCAGGCATGTATGTGGGATCTTTTTTTTTTGGGGGGGGGGGATTTAATGGACGAACGTAGAACAATATAAAAGACATTGCAGCGAAATTCGGAGGGAGGGGGCCAGTCGGCAGTTCTGCTTTGCATGCACTTATCCCGTATCATAATAACATAATTTAGATATATCTTTATTCTACTTTAGGTATCACAATTTTTTAATTCCAAAATATTTAAGGGGGGACGCCATTCCAGAGCCGTTTTGGCCGATTCGAGCCTTTTTCCTGGTCGGCAAAAAGGCTCAAACACAAAGGTATCAGATTTCACACAGACTTGAGTAAACAAACTCGAAGAGGGCGACTTCCAGGGGTTCCTTACGCTTTTAAACAAAAGGAAGCCGTTTTTGAACAACTGACCGCTTTTGAACAAAAGGAAGCGTTAACCGCCTCAGCATAATTTATGCGCCCACATCCGTTTGATTCCAAGTATTTTAGGCTCTTTGTCGGGTGATAAGCAATTTGAAACGTTGGTATGTAAAGTATTCGAAGGGACTGCAGTCAGAAAGTGTTTTTTATAAAAATATGCTGCCACTGCTTCAATAGAATATTTTTCGCCGTATTTTTAAATACCAATTACGACAATATTGACTGCAGCGATCTTGCAGGCAAACCCAAGATAGGTTTTTGAGTTTTTTTGGGATTTCAGGAAAAATAGGTGTCGGCTTTAGCATTTTGCTAAATCAAAATGTTCACCTGATTCTATTCTATTAGAAAAGACTGAGACCGCCTAACTGCCTCAACTATTAATGTCAGTCAAACTCAAAACGCTTACTATGGGAGAGATAGGAAGGTCGCTTCAAGTATGGTCGCCCCTTAAGCGCAAAACTTTTTAATTTTGAACTCTTTTTGAAACCCTTTTAATTTATGTATGCTTCCAATATATTTATAGTTCTTTGTCTATTCGCTTTTTCCTTTTTTAGTTAAAAGGTGGCGACAGAAAGCATAAACAAGACCGTGAGAAATTAATGAAGAGACCACCCTCTGAACAGGAGAAGTACCAACCGCAAAGCCGCTTTACGCTGTTCACGGATGTAAGATTTTTGTTTCCTCTTCTGTTGCTACCGTGCTTAGGCAAATTGTCGGTCTTTGTTGTTTAGATCACCATTAATTATCCACTAAGGCTAATAGTTAGTTCACACGGATGGGATCTCCATCATTCCTCAAAGGAATTCCTTTCAGGATTCATCATTTTCCCGTAATGTCTTTCTGTTGGATTTATTTCAGCTTTTTCCCTTGGAACACGATGGCTTTCATGGGAATTCCAAGGCGAAATATTTAAAAATCAGAATCGTGTCGAGAATAAATCATCCACAGACCCATAATCTTATAGCCATGGTAGAGAATTATCCATATTTATTTGAAACTTGTCACAAAGAATGTAAAAGCATAAAGAAAAAACAACAAACATGGCAGGAAATTTCCTGAAATGGGAACCAATGAAAGGAAAATGATGGGCGGACACGCCATCTTCTTTTATTTTTTTTCTGGATTAACTATTTCCTCAGATTCTAGCAAACTGGAGCTAGCTAAAACTACTGAAAATGCTGCCAAGGCTAAAGCTTCTGAGTCTGAATCATTCATGCTGTATTAATTTATTATTTTTGCTTCCTTTCATGACGTCTGGTGCGTTCTAACACCTTCCCATGGGTGTGAACAGCTTCCCGTCGATCCTTGATAGTTTTCCGTAATCGTTTTCCCATTCGTGGGAACTAACTATAAGAGCTATTCAGGGTGGTGACAGGAATGCGGACGCTATTAAAGGGGGCGACAGGAAAGGATATTTAAAAGATGGCGACAGGAAGCATAAACAAGATATAAAACAAGCATAAACAAGTGCCAACCGCAAAGCTACTTTACATGTTCACGGATGTAAGGTATTTGTCTCCTCTTCTTTTGTCACGGTACTTATTGCCTGTAGGGGAGATTATCGATCTCTGTTGTTTTGGTTGCCATTAATTGTCCAGTAAGGCTAAATGCTATTGAGGGTTGGGATGGGCAAAGCGAATGCTATTAAAGGGGACGATTGGAAAAGGACAGTTAAAAGGTGGCAACAGTAAGCATTAACAAGATCGTGAGAAATGAATGAAGAGACCACCCTCTGAGCAGTAAATCTACCAACCACAAAGCTGCTTTATACTGTTTACGGATGTCGTGGAGATTGTCGATCTTTGTTGATTCGATGAGTATTTGCCCAGTGAAGCTGTAAGCTAATAGGGCCTGGCGTGCCCAAAGTAGTTTATTTGAGGAGTTTGTATTGGTGCCAGATTCGGAAGGGAATTAAATTATTGACATGAACGATTATAATATGAAAGTTGAATTGTGGGTCATTGCGGCACAGAATTTTAAATTAGGAGATCAAAACTAGCCGAACGCAACAAACCCTCGCTGCGGGCTCGTTTGTTCAACAGAATTTAAGAGTTTTAAGGTTTTTTTTATTATTATTATTATGTAAAATAAAGGATACCCAAGTTCATACGACATGTTCTTTTTTTTGTCTGCCTAACGTTGGGGAAGTTTGTGATAGCCACTCGTCATCCATTTTTTTTATGAGTCTTTTAAAAATATGTGGTTTAGAATAAATATCTACATCCCAAATTAACTTTTTGATATTTACCAAATAATATGGAAACTGGCAATAACGTCAAAAATAAAAATTGCTAATGCCATCTAGAGTTTGGTGGTTTTATCTAATTCTAAACTGGTGCATACTTGTCCTTTCACTTATTTAAAATGTAGAAGAGGGTAAATAAAGCAGATGTCACCAGTTGGCCTAACACCTTTGACGCCGCTGGTTTACTTAGCCTGGTAAGGTTTTTCTAACCAAACATAGGCCTCTTTGTAAAAGATGGATTTCAACTTACAATAATCCTTAAAAACCGAAAAATCTGATTAATTATCACTTAATGATGAATTTCAGCTGCAATCCTTTAATATTGCTGATTATTTATATCAGTTATCCAATTTTCTTTGAAATTTTCTGCTTTTAATGAAGTTGCCAGACACATGTTCAACCACCCAACTTCTGACTCTTTATAAGATTCTCTCTCTTTCATACTTACCTAAAATAATCTAAATATTTTATATAAAAAGAACATTAAATATATCTAGAGTGGTGCTTTATCTTATATTTTGATTAAATATAATTCGCTTGGAAGGTAGTTCTTTGAGAATACGCCTGTGAAAATTGGCAAAGCGACCACAAACATGTACGCACGTGCTCACGAATTTATTTCAGGGTGGAGTCTTAATAAAAAAAAAAAGAAAAAAAAAGAGACGAATTGTATGAAAAATATAAGAAGGGAAATTTTCTGAAAGTCTTCATATTTAGGGAGTGTAGAGAGGGGGAGGGGGTAGGAAAAGATCTGGTGTTAGGGATGTACAAGGATAGAATAGAACTATCAGGGAGAGACGACCAAATATACTTAATGTAGGAGAGACCAAACAAACATACTTAAAATCAATCATAGATGTGCAAGGGTAAAATAGAACTATCAGGGAGAGGCCAAAAATACTTATAATCAATCATAGGCATGATGCTAAAGATGTACAAGGGTAGAAAAGAACTTTCAGGAAAGGGTTTTTGCAAAAGATGGTCAGAACATTTTCATTTCTTGTCTTCTTTTTTTTTTTACACAAAATCAAGTTATTTCTTCTAAATAACTAACAGACACTTCTCGGGGATATTTTATTTCTGTGTAAAGTTAACGAAGCCTCGTGTAAGCTACGTCAACTTTGGGATATCTCAAGAAGAAAACAGAAAAAAACTGCTTGTTAGGTTGTTTTTCATGCACCGTGTTTTGTTCGTTTTTTTTTTAAAGGCTAAACAGGAAATTATTCTTATCTCTTTTTGTTGATATACATGGCGAGAATTAATATTTTTCTAGGTTCCTGTAGAGGCACTGACTAGTCTACAGTCAACAACTGATTTGCCAAGCGATGTGAAAGCAAATCAAGGAAATTTCAGTGCCAATAAGCCGGCATTTTATGTTGGCGACAATGAAAATCCTCTCAGATTAGATGTTGCCAATGAGACTGTTTCAATTGTAGAAGCTAACGCTCTGTGTTCCCAAGTGCTTCGTCCGGAATCTACCTCGACACAAGTAACCTTTCATTTATTTGTCATTTTAATCTATCATTTATTAATTTCTTATTAATTACATATCTATTTATTTTTATTTTAGACTATATAAATGCTTCATTTACGTTAAAGCTTCATGACATATATATCAATATTTTTGGGTAGAATTTTAGAGAGGCATTCTCTATCGATATATAAAGTCCTGTGTTTTACTCGAGCAAACACAGTTTTTGCCTGTGTTTGCCCCGAGTCCTGCATACATATCTGTCCTAATGCCTTGACTTGTCCAATTCTATTCTGATACTTAGATCACTTAGATTTAGACAAAGCAGGATTTCGGCCTATGGATCCTTTGAGCTATTAAATAAAAAAAAACAAGCAAGGATTTTTTAACTGAAAGTAAGGAGCAATATTAATGTTGTTCCTTACTTTCAGTTGAAAAACTTGTTTTTTATTTAATTTCTGATCCTTTTTCAAATAATACCAATAAATCTGGCTTTCTCTCCATGGAAAATTCCTTTCCCCGCGAAAAACTCCTCCATGTAAAGCTCCTCCAACATAGCCTTCCTAGAGGAAGATCTCTCCCCCCCCCCCCACCCCGAAAAAATGTCTGTATTCTTCCCAATAATCAATACTATATGTAAACAATGTGCAAAGTTCGTATCTTGCAGCCTTCCCCGGGGGACAATAGGGTGGGGGGGGGGGATCAAGTCATCCTCAAAGACATAGTTCTTAGATATTTTGATCTATACGTTACCATGAAGTGTTTGAACAATATTATCCACTTCTCTCCCTTTTTAGACCCCCTTATACCACAATCGCAAATTATAGCCCAAAGTAAAACTGCAAAGATGCTTTTGGCTGCAGGAGTTTTCGAAGCTTAAACTTAAAGAATTCAAGGAAATCATTTGTTTGCGTTGCGATCGTGACCATGTGCCACCATTCCGACAAGTGCACAGTTTATATAATTATCCAGTAAGTTTACCGCAGATGATTTATGGCTCTTCATTCTCGGTAAACAAAAAGCTCCTCCCACTTATTTGTGCACTTATTGTCGACTTATTGGTGAGCCGGCCAAGTGGTTTTGTCAGTACTTGTTCCGTAGGTGATTATTCTTTGTCTACCCGTGAAAAGATCTAATGCCGCTTATGTTTATACGTTCTCTGGAGCACTCTCACCTCAGTCCGGGTTTTTATAATGAGTGAGATAGGGAAAGATCATACTGCTAATTATATAAACTGTGGACATGTGTGAGCGCAGATCAAGCTTCAGATCCGTAGTCATAGGCAGCGCAATAGCGCTACCGAAGTAAAGAACGATGTTGGCACAATGTATTATTTATTTTTTTGTTTCCATACCCGGGCACTTCGTATTGAAGGAGTTGTCGTAAAAATTTAGAAATGGGCTAATTTGATTGGAAATAGAAGCGACTTGTGCCCTTTTTAATAGTTGAAATTGATTGGTGGGCAACTTGCCCCCCCCCCCCCCCCACGCCCATCCTTACCCCAAACACATCCAATCAAAATTTTGAGATAACTATTTTGTTCAGCGTAGTTGATTTCCAGATAGAAAATATGTTTTTGAGGAGGACACTCCCCCTGAACCCTCAGGGCAAGGGTTTTAAGTTATACCCTGAGGGCATATAAGAACGATGTTGGCACAATGTATTATTTATTATTTTTTTCCTTTAGAGCAGGGCACTTCGTTTCGAAGAAGTTGTCGTAGACACTTCAAAAAGGGCTCATTCAATTAGAAATTGGAGTGGCTTGTGCCCTTTTCAACAGTCGAAAGTAATTGGAAGGCAACTAACACCCCTTCCACGCCCACCATTTCCCGAAACACATCCAATCAAAATTTTGAGATAGCCATTTTGCTCAGCGTAGTTGATTTTCAGATAGAAATTATGTTTTTGAAGAGGACAATCCCCCACAGCACTTTCAGGGCAAGGGTTGTAAGTTATGCCCTGGGGGTATATAGGATTTCTATAGGAAGCGTTGTGGAAGAAACTTCAAAAATGGCTCATTCGATTGGAAATTCAAAGGGCTAGTGCCCTTTTTAATAGTCGAAAGTGATTGGAAGGCAACTAACCCTCTCAAGCCCACCTTTTCCCCAAACACATCCAATCAAAACTTGGAGATAACCATTTTATTCAACGTAGTTTTAAGTTCTGGAAATTAGGTCTTTGAGGATGACAACACCCCAACAGCCCTGAGGGCAAGGTTTACAAGTTATGCCGTGGGGGTTTATAAGGTTTTTATTGAAATCTTTGTCGTAGAAACTTGAAAAAGGGCTCATTCGATTGGAAATTGGAGTGGCTTGTGTCCTTTTCTATAGTCGAAAGTGATTGGAAGGCAACTAACACCCCTTTCACGCCCACCATTTCCCCAAAGAGATAAAATCAAAATTTTAAGATAGCCATTTTGTTCAGCGTAGTTGATTTCTAGATAGAAATTATGGTTTTGAGGAGGACACTCCCCCACCGCCCTCAGGGCAAGGGTTGTAAGTTATGCCCTGGGGGCATATAAGGTTTTATAGAAGGCGTTGTCGTAGAAACTTCAAAAAAGGCTCATTCGATTTAAAATTCAAAGGGCTAGTGCCCTTTTTAATAGTCGAAAGTGATTGGAAGGCAACTAACCCTCTCAAGCCCACCTTTTCCCCAAACACATCCAATCAAAACTTGGAGATAACCATTTTATTCAACGTAGTTTTAAGTTCTGGAAATTAGGTCTTTGAGGATGACAACACCCCAACAGCCCTGAGGGCAAGGTTTACAAGTTATGCCGTGGGGGCATATAATTATTTTTATAGAACGCGTTGTCGTAGAAACTTCAAAAAGGGTTCATTCGATTGGAAATTGAAAGGGCTAGTGCCCTTTTTAATAGTCGAAAGTGATTGGAAGGCAACTAACACCCCTTCCATGGACACGATTTCCCTAAACATATCCAATCAAAAATTTTTAGATAGCCATTTTGTTCCACACAGTTTCAAGTTCCGGAAATTATACCTTTTGGCAGGATACTCCCCCCACAGTCTTCAAGGCAAGGTTTTTAAGTTATACCTTGGGGGCATATAAGTTTTTATTGAATCTTTGTAGTAGAAACTTGAAAAGGGGCTCATCCGATTGGAAATTCAAAGGTCTAGTGCCCTTTTTAATAGTCGAAAGGGATTTGAGGACAACTAACCCCCTTCTCACGCCCACCTTTTCCCCAAGCACATCCAATTAAAATTTTTAGATAGACATTTTTTTCAGCGTAGTTGATTTCCAGATAGAAATTATGTTTTTGAGGAGGAAACTCCCCCACAACCCTCAGGGTAAAGGTTGTAAGCTATGCCCTGGGGGCATATAAGGTGTTAATAGAACGCGTTGTCGTAGAAACCTCAAAAAGAGCTTTTTCGATTGGAAATTGAAAGGGCTAGTGCCCTTTTTGATATTCGAAACCGATTTGAAGGCAACTAACACCCCTTCCACGCCCACCATTTCCCCAAACGTATCCAATCAAAATTTTTAGATAGCCATTTTGTTCCACGCAGTTTAAAGTTCAGGAAATTATATGTTTGAGCAGGACACTCCCCCCACAGTGTTCAGAGCAAGGGTTCTAAATTATGCCCTGGGGGCTTATAAGGTTTTTATTGAAATCTTTGTCGTAGAAACTTGAAAAAGGGCTCATTCGATTGGAAATTCAAAGTGCTAGTACCCTTTTTAATAGTCGAAAGTGATTTGAGGGCAACAAGCCCCCCTCTTATGCGCGCCTTTTCCCCAAGCACATCGAATCAAAATGTTTAGATTTCCATTTTGTTTAGCTTAGTTGAAAGTTTTGGAAATTAGGTCTTTGAGGATGGCAAACCCTCCCCTGCACAACCCTCAGGGCAAGGGCCGTAAGTTATGCCCTGGGGGTATGTAAGTTTTTATAGAAAGTGATGTTGTAAAAACATCAAAAAGCGCTCTTTCAATTGGAAATTGAAGGAGCTAGTTCCCTTTTAATAGTCGAAAGTGATTGAACGGAAATTAACCCCTCTCTCACGACCACCTTTTCCCCAAACACATCCAATCAAAATTTTGAGATATCCATTTTGTTCAGCGTAGTCGAAAGTTCTGGAAATTAGGTCTTTAAGGATGATAACCCCCTCAGAGCCCTCAGTGCAAGGGTTTTAAGTTATGCCCTGGGGGCATATAAGGTTTATATAAAAAGTTTTTGTAGAAATTTCAAAAAGGGCTCATTTGTTTGGAAATTGAAATTTCCCTTTTTAATAGTCGAAAGTGAGTGGAGAATAATTGACCCCCCTCCAACGCCCGCCATTTTCCCAAACCCATTCAGTCAAAGTTTAGAGATAGCCATTTTGCTCAATGTAGTTGAAAGTTCTGGAAATTATGTATTTAAGGATGACAAACCCCCAGAACCCCCAGGGCAAAGGTTGTAAGCTATGCCCTGGGGGCTAAGAGGTTTTTATAGTTAGAGTTGTCGTAAAAACTTCAAAAGGGGCTCATTCAATTGGGAATTGAGAGGGCTAGTGCCCTTTTTAATAGTCGAAAGGAATTGGAGGGTAACTAACCACCCTCTCACGTGCACGATTCCCCTAAACACATCCAATGAAAATTTTCAGATAGCCATTGTGTTCAACGTAATAGAAAGTTCTGGAAATTAGGTCTTTGAGGTTGACAACCCCCCTCTCAGCCTTTAGGGCAAGGGTTGTAAGTCATGCCCTGGGGGCATATAAGGTTTTTATTGAAAGCGTTGTCGTAGAAACTTCAAAAGGGCTCATTCGATTGGAAATTGACAGGGCTAGGGCCTTTTTTAATTGTTGAAAGTGATTGGAGATCAACTAATTTCCCCAAACACATCCAATCAAAATTTTGAGATAGCCATTTTGTTTAAGGTAGTTGAAAGTTCTGGAAATTATGTCTTAAGGATGACAAACACCCTCACAACCCTTAGGGTAAGGGTTGTAATTTATGCCCTGGGGGCATATACGGTGTTTATAGAAAGCGTTTTCGTAGAAACTAAAAAAGGGCTCATTCTAGAGGAAATCGAAAGGCCTAGTGCCCTTTTTAATAGTCGAAAGTGATTGGAAGGCTTGAAATTTTTATACTAAAGATCGATGTGAGTATAATGTATGATTATTTTTTTTTTTTTTGTTTAGACAAGGCCCCTTTGTATCGACGGTTTTGTCTCAGGAGCTCCAAAAGGGCTCATTTAATAGGAAATAGAAAATACTGGTGTCTGTATTAATGGTCGAAAGCTATTGGATTGAAACAAGTCCCAGTCCCACGTCACCTCATGCAATTGTTATCATTTTCAAAAAATAAAGTTTTCCTTAATATGAAATCAAAATGCACTGTTTTAATGTTGATTCCCAATAAGGTATCTCAGCAGTATCCCAAGAACGACTGAGGGTATTATGTTCAAACTTTCGGGGCTACTTCTGCTCTGAAAATTTAAACAAGTCAAAATAGCGTAAGTGTATCCAACTTATCAAAGAAAGTAAGTAAATTTTTTGCGAATGGTATCACGTTTTCTATTTCAGGTCAAGTAGAGGAGGTAAAAAACGAAATTAAACACTACTTATTGCGTTAATATTTTTAAGAGGGTGTATATTGTTAAATATTCCTGGAAATTTTTTTCTGTCATACAAATAGCAGAAAAATCTATGCAGTCTTGAAAAAACGAAAAGATTCAATGGTTTTCTTTTTTTTTCCCTGAAAACAACTCGTCAATGTAAAACAATCAGAAATTAATTAAAAAAAACTTTTTCCTCAAAATAAGTTTTTCAAAGAAAAGTAAAGAACTACATTAAACAAAAAATGAGGAAAAAATCAAATCAAATAATCTACGAAGCGTGAAACTACCGCAAATCAGCAATAATAAATAAATGAAACCCAAAACTAACAGAAATTACAATAAATAACCGAGTCAAACTCAAAACGAGCATAAATTAACATAAGTTGGGCTCAAAACCCCTATGCCTTCCCAAGGCCAGAACATAATTTGCACTTTACTGAAAAAAATACGAATGAATGTGTATTGTCACTTTAATATACTTATTCTCATATTTAGTAATCAAAATGTTAATATTATTTGATTTATTAAAGTTATAAAAGTAAGAACATTTATATTTTTTTCAGTAAAGTGCAAATTATGTTCTGGCCTTGGGAAGGCATAGGGGTTTACTTTTTGAAACTAGATAGATCAAAATTAGAGACATTCACCAAAGAATTCACTCGATAGATAAATAGGCACAACCCAGACAGATTTGGCTACTGCCCTATTTTGTACCCAATCCACAAATGGTGGGGTCAGCATTGAAATGCACCAAGGGATTTTTCAAGTTTTTTTTAATATTTATTATTTGATTAAGTATTTTATTCTAATACTAAACGTTTCTTTAATATTTTTATCTCATTTCCTAAGTACGAATTCCCCAACATAGCTGAAGTTCAAAAATTTTAGTATTAGATCACTAATAACTAAATTTCACTCAGTGGAGGAGATTTATCAGTAGTTATTGAATGGCGTATGAAACAAAGAAGAGAAAATATAATAGATGAAAAAAAAATTATATATTATATTTATATCGTTCTTATTATTTATATCTCTTCAATACAATATGAAGAGAAAATAAGCAAATATTTCGACAAGGTCCTCCACCAAGTCGTCCTCAGTGCTAAGAAAAAATTAAAAAACGTAAAATAAAATAAAAAATAATCTAACCTTTTGAAGTAGACTTCACGAGAGACAAATCGACACTGAATCAAAACAAACCAGAATGAATGAGAGACACATTCACCAATTGGATTGCGCAAAAATTCTTTGCTTAGCAATAGATTTATTTTGTTTACAGACTTGATTTTCATTAAAAATGCGGACAGGTGGTTTCACTTTAAACTGAGAAAAATTTTATTGGAATAATTTGATATTAAGTTATTATAAATTGGGCTTATGGAAATATCTCCAGTATCTCTATTTATAACAAAGTTCCTATTTATATATATTATTTAATCTGAATTGCCTCTCTAAACGATTGTGGTAAGCCATTTACATTAGATATCAAAATTGCTTCCTCAAAATGAACTAAATGGTCTGGATTTTCGAAAATATGGAGGCCCAAAGCAGAATCAAAATTGTCATTTTATTTTTATTTTCACACCTCAGGGATTTATTGAAACCTTGTGTTCATGAAGTGGTTCCCCTAGGTTTTGATGGTTCCTGCCAATATAAAACTTCCCACGTGAACACGAAACTCTGTATACGTCACTACCCAGTGTAGGGTCAGTTCTATTCTCTCCCGAGTTGAAAAAACGTTCAACCTTTAGTTCATTTTTTAAAGAAACAGAGGTTATGTTTCTTCAAAATTTCCCATTTCCAAAGTCTGTCACTGTGTTTCGGGATATAAGGTATATTTAGGGGTCATAAGTGTTAACCCAGTCCCTTTTCCGATGTGTGGGGAAGATAATGAGAATATTTTTCATCTTATGGGAAATTGTAAGGAATCTGTGGATCTGAGAAATGAGTGTTTTTAGTTAGTGTTGGCATAAAGAAGGTGGGTGGAAGGGATTGTAGGGTCACAAGTTAAAATGACATATAAATATTTTTGTGAAGATTCATATATAAGTACGGTTTTTCTTCTTTTTTTTTCTTTTTTTATGTCCTATGGCCCGATGGCTTTTTTTTGGAAATACATGCATACATACATACATATAAGGTATAGTGGTGAAAGTTTGGTTTTCAATTGCCGGAGTAATTGAAGAAAGGGTGATGTGTTTATTATTTTCCTGTTTTACGTTTTTAATATTCTGTCTAATATACTTTCAATAAGTTCAATTTGGTAGCCATTACAAAATAAAATTTCTTTAACATAATTGAATTCAGATTCTAGATGATTGTGTGAGCAGATTTTTAGAACTCTGTCGACTAAAGAGATTACTACCCCTCTTTTTACAGAAGGAGGGTGGTTTGACTAGAAATGCAGATAACGATCATTGTATGTAAGCTTCCTATCTACAGAAAATTCAAGGTTATGAGTATTTTTTATAATTAAAACATTCAAGAAAGGAAGATTTCATGAATCTTCCAGTTCTAGTTTAAATTGAAGATTCGAGTCGAAAGTGTTCAAATGTGGAAAAAATCATTTAAAGAGTCATGTCCATGTTCCCAAACATAAAAAATATCATCAACAAAGCGGGACCAGAAAGAGTGTTGCAAGGGGAAACTATTCAAAGCAGAATTTCTATTAAGTCCATCTTGAAAGTCGCCAAATATGGAGACAAAACAGTTCATGCTTTTTATATCCTACCCGATATGGGTTTAAGCAGTTACAAGTAAGTTACTTTTCTTGACTGTTGAATACTTAACGGTTTAACAGGGTATAAAAAGTATGTAAATACAAAAAAAAGAATCACGAATAGGTTTAGAAAATACAACTTAAACCGTTTTAATTGATCAAACCAAGCAAAAACTTTTTTAATATTTAGTTATGTCACTTTTGAAGTACTTTGCAACAATAAGGGTTAATAGAATTACCGCAAATGAAAACAAGGATAGCAATACTAAGGTAAAAAAAATAATTTTTGGAGTGTTTTTTTTAATTGTTCACATATTCTACCATAATTCGGCAGAAATGCAATAGAATGACCCAAAATATCACTTTTAGCTCCAAGGCACATTAAAACACGTTTTAGTTGGAAGATGGGAACTTTGACGTGGAAATTATATGGCAACTCTGCTGCTGAGAAGAGTTACTTCCTTACAAAAGTAAAACCAAACTGCAACAATATATAAATTGTACAAACCCTTTATATACTTACGTATATATACTGGTATCGGCGGATGTGCACAAACATATAAGGGATCTATTCATTAACTGTGGGATTTACAAAAGTATGACAAACTTTCTTTTTTTCTGTTTATCTTAGGCTCAATTCTATATTTGGAAGATATTTAGATAGAACTAACTCTGGAAGTTTTGGGCCAAAACTTTTGTGGAGCAAGAATTTTTGATGAAAAGAAAGAATCGTTAATGTATTGCTTTTTTGATTTGAAAATAAAAGGTGTTAAACCTCTAGATAGAGGGTATAATATTGAGACATTTAATAGAAAATAGAGATGCTGTAGAAAAGATTATAGATATTATCTAGAAATTAAAGATTTTATAAAGATTTATTAAAAAATAGAGGTTTAATAGAAGTTCTTAGAGGTTTAATAGAAAATGTAAAACCTCTAAAAATTATTGTGCCATTTATAGTGAATTGTAACGGATTCTATTATTTATTACAATAAAGACTCATTATTTCTTCTTCTTTTACTTAAGACTGATAAGGTTTAAAGTTTTAATCAAATCCTGATTTATTTTGTTTAATTATGCTTGACAAAACTCTAGTCACAGTTATTGTAAAACAGTAACTTGCAACTTGTAATCAGATTTGTAAACGCTTTATGGATAATTTATGTGGGAGTGGAGTGACTTGAACTGTTTAGATGTTGCACCATTTAGTTTAGTTTTAGTTTAAACCGTAGAACTTGAAGAATTATTTTGACTTAACTTTTACTATCCATTGTTAAATTTTTGTACAAGGGGAAATAAATTTGTCAGTCGGAAAAAAACTATTTAATATCTTTTGACAATTGCCTCAGTGGTCATAAGCCAACCGTTTTGCTGTAGTTCTTTAATTCTAATAATATGTATAGCTGTTACCGTGAATGTCCTAAATTGGTGAATGTCAACATTCACCAGTGCATCTCCGAAATACCTTTTTTCTCCTTGGAATTAGTCAGCGTTGCCAGTCAACTTTTTCAGTTTTATGCAAGGTTTGATGGTGACATGTTAGTTTATTTTAGGTTTGTAGCTCATTTCTGAGATTTATAACTTAATTTTACCTATCCTAAGTTTAACTTTTACCATCAAAGCTTGCATAAGACTGAAAAAGCTGATTCGTAAAAATAATTGAATTCAAGCAGAGAAAAAGGAGTTTCGGACATTCACCGGTGAATGTCGACATTAACAAGATTTCAGACATTCACAGTAACATAGCTATAATTTGTCGTTTAATTGCTTCTCTGGTTCTGATATACTACGCTACACTTGACCCGTGTCGAGGGTTGTGAAAAATCTAGGTCGCCTGTTCACCTGCAAGTCTAGTGGACATTGTCGGTCATGTGTCAACAATAAATCTTGGTCGCCACCCTGAGATTCCAGCAAACACCCAGTAGGCTAAGCCCAGACATTATAAAAATCTAAGTTGTCCTTTCACCTCCAAGTCTAATTGACATTGTTGGTCGTCATAAATTTCTTAATCATCTTTTGGTCCCCAATTGCCTTTAAATGACTCAGGGAACTGATAGACTCTCTGAATTACTCTTATTGCAAACAGGTCTGAATTGCAAACTAGTGGTATTGCCCTTGTTTGTAGGATTATAGAAAACTAGCAATTTAATGAAAACACAGAACAATATAGGAGTTTTGGTACTGTAAAAATAAACCATTTGAGGTTACTTTTAACAGTAAAAAAATAAAGCATTTTAGGGGTGTTGCTTAATTTTTTATTTTTCAGTTAATTTGGTATTATTTCTGCACAATTAGCTCAGTCTAATGATTGGCTCTCGTTTTGGTTCTGAAACGGACATTTCATGATTATTATGTTGACAAGTTCGAAGTGAAGCCATCTTGATAGTATTGGAACCGATTAGCTCTAGAATTTGTATCATAACTTGAAATTCTTCGTTATAACTGGATTTCCAGAGTTCACATTATGGTTATTTGTTCCTCTTTAGAGTAATACTATACTGTTTTTTTTTTTGTTTTTTTTTTCAATGTAAACTTGTATATTACTCACTATTGGTATTATCTAAAATAATTTCAATTGTATACGGAAAGTTACTGATATCAGAGTTGGTATAAGACTGTGTAAAGCGTTATAGATTAATTTGTTGTTTTGACGCTACTTACTCACTTTTGACTCCAAGTCAATATTTTTTTTTTTACTTGGCTTCTGTGTTTTCAGTAAAGTGCTAGTTTTCTATAACCGTACAAACAGGGGAATATCACCAGTTTAACAGATATGATATTGTTTACTTAACATTATAATTGGGTAACTTAAACTTTTTGTTACTATGGGCTTTGATTCGCTCTTTACTAGATCGAAGCTACTGCTGCTATTATGATGGTACTGACGGATGGTAAAATTTGTAAAAAGCATGTAGATATGAAAAATAGCTTTTATATGAGCCATTAAACATCTCTCTACGATTGTTTGGTAGCCTGCTAGTCCGGTCAATGTTGTGATAGCCTGCTGGCGAAAAGACGATTTATGAAATTTATTAAGCGGGCCGGGAGGGGGTTTATACGGGAGAGGTTCGTGTAAACCTTCAGTTAAGGGTTTTGGACCATAGTTATTACAATGGTACCGTTTTACACTTCAAAAGCTTTTCTACTTAAGAAGTGGCACCCTAAGTGCTGTGTTTAGTGCCATATGGCGCTTACGGATTGTAGAATTAAAAAAAGCACGTAGATATGAGCAATAGCTCTTATATGAGCTATTAAACATCTCTCTCTGGTGTTTTGGTAGCCCGCTAGCCCCACCACTTGAGAAATGGCCCAAAAAAGGCTATTTTTAGTGCCATATGACACTTGCAGATGGTGTTATTTATAGAAAAAACGTAGATATGAGCAATAGCCTTTTAGGGAGCCATTAAACATCTCTCTACGATGGTTTGGTAGCCTGCTAGTCCTGCTAATGTTGCCGGAGCCTGCTCGTGAGTAGACGATTTATGAAACTTACTAAGGGGAGGGGAGTATACGCGAGGGGTTCTAGTAAATATCCAGTTTAGGGTTCTGGACCATAATTATTACAATGGTACCGTTTTATGTTTCCAAGCTTTTACACTTAAGAAGTGGCACCAAAAGTGTCATTTTTAGTGTCATTTGACACTTGCAGATGGTGGAGTTTATTAAATGCACGTAGATGTGAGCAATAGTTTTTATATAAGTTATTGAACATCTCTCTACGATGTTCTGGTAGCCTGATAGTCGCGCCCCTTGATAAATGGCACACAAAGTGTCGTTTTTAGTTCCAAATGGCGCGTGCAGATGGTGGAATTTATAAAAATCATTCAGATATGAAAAAAATCTTTTAAATGAGCCAATAAGCATCTATCCACGGTGTTCTGGTAACCCACTAGCCCTGGAAAAAAAAAACGACAAAAAGGAGACGCGTCAGCACTACCGATGCATAAAAGTGATTTTCTTTTTTGTTCAGCTGAGAAATTGTAATTCTCCTCTACAAAGTTTTCAATCATGCTCATTCCAGTGGCTCACTTTTCATTTCGATCTAACGCCATTTTCAAAGAGTTTTAGGTATTTTTTTTTTAAATCACCATAATTTTTTTCGCAATAAAATGTTACCTTTAATGTTAACCGAAATAATAATTACCATTCCTGAATCAGTATCAGATGGCAATTTTTCTGATTAGGCTTTTTTTTTTAAAACGCGTTTTATACTTATGGATACTATGAACTGTGGTTCGCTCTTCAATAGGTTGCAGCTACTGCTGTAACCATAATTGACTCTTTCTGTAATCGCTAGAAAAAAATATACTTTTAAATGTAACCTTTTTTCTATACATAAATACACCAAACTAAATGACCAAGGCCTCTAGGTCAGTTGGTAGAGCATATGCCGATAATACTCTTAAAGTTAGGATCGTGAGCAAAAAGTTGAATTTTATGTGTGCAGATGTAATAATGGATTTGCTTGAAGAGGGAGGGAGTTTTCCCTTTTCTCTTCTCAAATTAGTATTTCCAAAGTTACAATTAGGGCAAATCTGCCCTGTATTGTCTCACGGCTGGTGGATTGAGTTAAAACTTTAAGAGAAAGTCGTGTTGGCGAGGGAAGTGGGGAAATGAATTCAGTATTTTTATTGGTGGTGATAGGAGACAAATCTTTCCCTTCTTATGTCTGATGCTACAAGTCTTGCTAATTTTGTAAGGCTTTTGTGCTAGTAACATAATAATCAGATGAGCAACTATTCATTTTATTATAATATAGCCTTATTAAAATTAAAATAAAATGTAAGCAATGGATTAAATAAATTTGTCAAAAACACTGTTTAATATATTTTGATAATTTCAGGTGTCTCAGTGGCTGCAGGCCAACCGCTTTGGTAGCTATAATTCTTTGTTTAATTTCTTCTCTGGTGGTGATATGCTACGCTTGACCCGTGATGATTTTGTACAAGTTGTTGGCGTGGCTGACGGTATCCGCCTCTTTAATTCTTTGCATTCTAAGTAAGTTCTAAGGCTTTTCCATTATTTTTATGTCAAAGGGTTCAGTTTCAAGTTGAATTATACCCTCTGGAACTACTGAGTACAAAGGACAGTGGAAATGAAATATGATTTTTGGAATCGGTTAAGTTACACCACCATGTGTACCTTAAAAAACAAAGTAAAATAAAAATATGAATAAAAGAAAAAGAAACATAATAGCATCCCGGAGTTTAATAACTGCGTGACTACACATATTTAGACTAATGCCATTTATAGAGATCTTGAATTTCCAGAGATTTAAACATTTCTTGCATCTAAACTGTGTGCCTCAACCTCCCCAAGTCTAAACTTTAATGAATATGTACCATTAAAATTTGCATGGCTGAATACCGTATAGGCTATAGGCCAGCTACTGATCCCTGGATCCTGGCTTGAACAACAAGGGAATTTTTTTGTTTGGGTTTAAACGAAATTTATATATCTAGTCTCTTTTGTAAGTACCAAAACCTAATATTTAAAGTAAAATCCATTTTTGACAAAAAAAAAAATGCATCTTCTTGTGCAAGATGGTGTACCACGTCATAATCGTAAGTTACCACCATAAATGATGTTATAGTAAAACTACGATGACGTCAGTTGCAATGACGTTTGTAATAATATAAAAGGTTGGTTGTCAAGTCTACTGAACAGTTCAAGTAGGTCTTTCATAATGGTGTCAAAAAAGTGTGTTAAACAGAAGAAAACCGACGGTACATCCTTACACAAGGCTGCTGAAAATGGTAGTGTTAGTGTTTGCGAGTGGTTCATTCAAGCCGGTTTTGTTGACAGGGAAAATAGGACGGCTTTACAAATAGCTATAGAAGCTGATCAATATGACATTATTAAATATCTTCTAGAAAACAGAGATGGTTATGGTTTCACACCATTGCACGTATCTGCTGGAAAAGGTAACATAGGTGTTTGTGAGCTGCTCATTAAAGCAGGTGCACGAATAGATGCGATTGACTGGGACAAAAGGACACCTTTACATCTCGCCGTAGAAGCTGACCACTATGACATTGTTAAATATCGTCTAGAAAACAGAGCGAACCCAAATGTTACGACCACTCAGAATGGTTTCACACCATTGCACGTATCTGCTGGAAAAGGTAACATTGGTGTTTGTGAGCTTCTCATTAAAGCTGGTGCACAAATAGATGCGATTGACTGGGACAAAAGGACACCTTTACATCTCGCCGTTGTAGACGAGAACGTTATCATTTGTGAGCTGCTCCTTAAAGCAGCTCAAGAACGCCTGCATTTAGATGCATTTAGAAGGAGGTGTGACTGGAATGAATGGACAGCTCAAGAACGCATGGATTTCGCTGCATTTAGAAGGAGGTGTGACTGGCCTGACCCGGAAGGGAGGACACCTTTGGTTCTCGCCGCTGAAAAAGGGAACGTTAGCATTTGCAAGCTGCTTGTTTTGGCAGGAGCAGATATAGATGGTCCGGACGGATATAACGACAAATCACCACTACTGTCTGCTATAGAGATGAGACCCAACTATAGGTCAAGACGTAAATATTGCAAAAAATACTTTTCTGTGCTTGAATGCCTTTGTGTGCTTGGAGCAAACGTAAATTATCAGAGTAAAGACTACCGTAAACCGTTACAACAGGCTGTTTTATACAATTTGCCTCAAGTTTGCCAGTTACTGGTTTCATTTGGAGCTGATATTGCTGCAACTTATGAGAACATTTTTTACGAAATAGTAATTGCTGTAGACTCACCCGTAGCATACGCTTTTTTTTGGAAAAGGTACAATATAATTAAATATCTGTTACAACAACCAAATGTGAAGTTTAATGTTGAACAAGCTGAAAACTATCTTTATATAGCTGACAAGGCTGTACAGAAGGAAGATATGGAAATGTTACAGCTTTTGACAAGATGTGAGAATCCTCCAATAGACCGTGAATGGATTTGTAAAAAAATAAGCACTGCAATCCCGAAGCATAAAAAGAAGGTTCAATTTCTTCTATCTTTAAGCAACATTCATCCTACCTTTGGAGAAACTACCTCTGAACTGAAAGACATGTGTCGAAATGCCATGAGAAAAAATCTAGGGCAAGTTAGAACATTTAGCAAAATAAACAAGCTAAAAACCCCCAAATGTGTGAAAAGGTACTTGGCTTGCGATAGTTTATTAAGATATATTTGTTGGGAAATGTTAAAAAATCGAAACCAGCCCATGAAAGCCTGCAAAAAGGCAGAACGGCTTTTGTGGCACTTGAATCGCCTTCACTAGTTCTGCAAAATATGTTCATGGTCAAAAATCCAAACTAAACTTCACTGTCGAAATTTCAATGTCCTTAAAGCAGAACCATAATTGACCACTGTCATCACTGCAGTTTCCAAAATTCTAATCCTGGTTCGCAGATCCTATTTATCCAAAGTTTTTGCAACTGTGAAAAATAATACCCTGGGCCCTTGGCTGTTCTACTTTTAACACCTTCACTGCACCCACCGTCTTAGTTTAAAATACTGCCAAGGTAAGTGAAGCTATCCACTTGATTGATCCTTTTGTTACCTAACGTCACCTTTTCATCTTTACTTATTCCTATTCTTAGCGACTTAGTCTTCTAAACTTTGATTATTCAAACTTATTCTAGAACCCTGAATTCGCAAAACCTCTAAAGGCTCATTTATTTTACTCACAATTTCATCTAGGAAGCTTCAATCATTAGCGGAATAGAACACAGCCCTGCTTAACTCCTTCTTCTTTCGAAAAGCAACACCTGGAATCTATGATAAACTCCTTTTGGCTTCTAGGAGGTTTCATCTAAATACACAGTTAATACAGTGAAAATCAACACAACCAACAGATAAACAAACAAGGTTTTTTGTTTTTTCAATTCTTAAGGAATATGATACTTTTCGTTTTCATATAACAAAAATAATTCTTATAACGGAAAAAAAGTAAAATAAGAAACAATGGAATTGGATGGTTTGTGGGAAGTACGAGTACTCGAGCTGCCCCAATCCCAGCAATTTAAGGCCTGGAGGCCAGCTAGTACCTATTCGGCTCTTGCTACTCGCTCTCTTCTGCACTCACTACGCTTCTTTAAACAATATTAGTATCCACGAGAAAATCAATTATGCTTTTGTACAAGTATCTTTCATCTGATGCATTATAATTGGCTTTAAATAGCTCGTCAGTATCTTTATTCGTCTTCAGTCTTTCAAATGTACATTTGATATTTGCTGCCAGGTAAGCTGTGCTGTGGCATTAAAAAAGTATACATTGTAAAGTCTCAGGTCCTTTTAAACAAAATCTTAAATGTGGGTCATCCCTTTTATTCCATCAATATTCTTCCTTTCTTATAATAAGAAAGTAGTTCTTTATTATGCAACAAGGAACATTAGTTTCCCGAAATGGGAAGATGAGAATAAGAGGAAAGAATCGTTTTATAGGTTTTCTATGTCGGGTTACGTCACGTAGAGTGAGAGACCTGGCGTTGATAGAAATAAGTGTATCCACTGTAGAATTGGCCAACAAATCAGCAATTTTATTATAGTATATACCCTGATGACTTGGAACGGGTTGAAACTGGATGATAATAATTCTCTGTTGAAGGTCAAAGAGAAAATTCCTAAAGCAGTACAGGTCTGAGTCAGGTGCCGATTTGTGCACTTTAGAAATCAATTGTAAAGCTGACTTTGAGATTGAAAAGACGACGCACTTTTTTGATAGTGGAGTTTTTGCTATAACTACCTCAAGTGCCTTAATTATGGCTTTAATCTCAGAAGTCAGGATGGATGCTCCATTTGGCAGCCTTGTACAAATATTCAAAGAGTAGTTTGGGATTGTTGCAGCTGAAGCAGCTTTGGACCCTTTTACCGAACCATCTGTGTAGATTTGTAGGAAATCAGGATAATCATTTAAGACTTTCTGTTTGAAAATAAACTTAATCTGAGTGGGGAGAAAACTTGACTTCTTATCCATTATAAGCTCAGTACATACATGATTACGATTAAAGTTCCATTTTGGAGGCTGAAGATGTAAAGTGCAACTCACTGCATCCTTATTCCAGTTGGAAACTAGTTCAGTGAAAAGAATCCAAGAGCGGATATGCCAGCTATCATTTATTGAACAATTATTCCTAAAGGTTTTTGAAAAAAAACCTTGCAATTGACCAATTGCTTGGATTTTTGTGTAATACTTGATTACCAAAATGTTCCTCGTTTCTTACACAGGTGACATACCAATCAAGGCCCGGACTGTGTGACATTGGGTATGGTTGTGAAAACCAAAGGCTATTTATATTGCTATACTTTGGAGATTTTCCAATTCTGCTAAACTTGTTTTGCAACATCTTGCTTATGCTTCAATACCATACTCAATCTTTGTCCGGATAAACCTTTTGTAAAAATCTAGCAGAACAGTGAATCTAGCAGAACAGTTGGTGAGCTGGCCCATTAAGTAGTAGCTAAATGTTTGTAAAGACATTTAAAAGCCTTTAAATGTTTTAAAAGCCTTTTCATGCAAGATTTTTTAACAAAATCAATATGGTTTTTCCAGGTCAAACCATGGTCCAAATGGATACAAGAAGTTCTGGAGAAGGGTCATAATCAATTTTATTGCCATTAATCCATATTTTGGGAGGGACAAATCCTTTTCTTTTGTAAAATATAATTGCCTTAGTCTTTGAGGCTGATACCGGTAGAGAATAAGCCATAGAAAAGGCCTATAGCTCTTTCATCATTTTTAGCTCTTTCATTCAATGTCCCAAACGAGGGATGTGAGAGCTTTTTGCGGTCTCTAAGGATACTAGCTCCACATTTTCCTGTCTTGATTAGTTTCATTAATAGTGTATATAAGGCAGCATCAAGATCTGAGGCAATACAACAAATTAATTTAATAAAGGTTGGAAGTTCGTGTAAGAAACTAAGTTATTATCTAAAGAAGTATCAAGAATAGCCGATTTTCATAATCAAAGCGTCATCTATGGTGATCAATTAAAAAAACTTTTTCACAAAATAAGTTTTTCAAAGAAACGCAAAGAACTCCACTAAACAAAAAATGAACAAAAATCAAATAATCTACCAAGCGTGAAACTACCACAAATCAGCACCTATAAATAAATGAAACCCAAAACGAACAGGATTTATAATAAATAACCAAGTAAAACTCAAAACGAGCAGAAATTAACATAAGTTGGGCTTAAAACCCCTATGCCTTCCCAAGGCCAGAACATAATTTGCACTTTACTGAAAAAAATATAAATGTTTTTACTTTTATAACTTTGATAAATCAAATAATATTAACATTTTGATTACTAAATATCAGTATATGTATATTAAACTGACAATGCACATTCATTTGTATTTTTTTCAGTAAAGTGCAAATTATGTTCTGGGCTTGGGAAGGCATAGGGGTTTTGAGCCCAACTTGTGTTAAGTTCTGCTCGTTTTGAGTTAGACTCGGTTATTTATTGTAATTTCTGTTCGTTTTGGGTTTCATTTATTTATCGATGCTGATTTGTGGTAGTTTCGCGCTTGGTAGATTATTTGATTTTATTTTTGCTCATTTTTTGTTTAATGGAGTTCTTTACTTTTCTTTGAAAAACGTATTTTGGAAAAAAAAATTTTAAATTAATTTCTGTTCCTTTTATATTGAAATAGTCTTTTCAGGGAAAAAGAAAATAATACTTTAAATCTTTTCGCTTTTTTAAGAATTTATAGTCTGGCCTGCTATTTGTATGCTGGAGAAAAATGTTCAGCTATTTTTAACAACATACACCCTTTTAAAAATCTGGACACAAATAGTAGTGTTTAATTTAGTTTCATACCTCCTCTGGTTGCCCTGAAATGGAAATCTTGATACCATTCGCAAAAAAAATCTGTTTACTTTCTTTGATAGCTTGGATACACTTACGCTATTTTGATTTTGTTAAATTTTAAGAGCAGAAATAGCCCCGAAAGTTTTAACATAATAAGCTCCGTCGTTCTTAGGATATAACTGAGATGCCTTATTGCGAATTAGAATTAACACAGTGCATTTTGATTTAATCTTAAGGCAACATTTAGTTTTTAAACATAAAGGCAAATGGGAGGGTGGGCGTGGGAGGGGGATTAGTTTCCCTCTAATCACTTTCGACTATCAAAAAGGGTATCAGTCCTTTCTATTTCAATTGAATGAGCCCTTTTCGAAGTTCCTACAACAACTCCTTTGATACGAAGTACCCTGGTCTAAACAACAACAACAACAAAAAATAATACATTATACACACATCGATCTTTACTATAAAAATGTCACGCCTTCCAATCATTTTCGACTATTAAAAAGGGCACTAGGCCTTTCAATTTCCAATCGAATGAGACTTTTTTGAGTCTCTACGACAAAGCTTTCTATACGCACCTTATATGCTCCCAGAGCAGAAATTACAATCTTTACCCTAGGGGTTATGAGAGTAGTTGTCATCCTCTAAGACCTAGTTTCCAGAACTTTCTTTCAACTACGTTAAACAAAATGGTTATCTCAAAATTTTGATTGGTTGTTTTTGGGAATATAGCGGGTGTGAGAGGGGCGTTAGTGGCTTTCCCATCACTTTCAACTATTAAAAAAGGCCCAAGCTCTGTCAATTTCCAATGAAATAAGCTCTTATAAGTTCTCTACGACTTTCAATAAAAACCTTATATGCCCCCAGGGTATAACTTACAACCCTTGCCCTAAGAGCTGGGGGGGGGGTGTCATCCTCAAAGACCTAATTTCCATAATTTTCTGCAACGTTGAACAAAATGGCTATCTGAAAATTTTGATTGGATGTGTTTGGGTGAATATTGGGCGTGAGAGGGGGGTTAGTTGCCCTCAAATTACTTTCGACAATTAAAATGGGCACTAGCCCTCTCAATTTCCAATTAAATGAGCCCCTTTTGAAGTTTTTACGACAACTCTATCTATAAAAACCTTATATGCCCCCAGGGCATAATTTATAACCTTTTCCCCGAGGGCTTTGGGGAGTTTGTCATCCTTAAATACATAATTTCCAGAACTTTCAACTACTTTGAACAAAATGGCTATCTCTAAATTTTGATTCTATGTTTTTATTGAACTAGTGGGCGCGAGAGGGGGGTTAATTACTCTCAGCTCCCTTTTAAAACTTAAAAATGACAATTTTAACTCTCAATAAAATGAGTCCTTTTTGACTTGATTACAGCAACTGCCTATGTAAACCTCGTATACCTGCCAGGCATAACCTACAACCCTTGCACACAGGGATTTGAGGGGGTTATCATCCTAAAAGACGTAATTTCCAGAATTTTCGACTACGTTGAACAAAATGGATATCTCCAAATTTTGATTGGATGTGTTTGGGGAAATGGTGCGCGTGAAAGGGGGTTTAGCTGCCCATCAATCACTTTCAACTATTAACAAGGGTACTAGCCATTTCAATTTCCAATCGAATGAGCCCTTTTTGAAAATTTCTACAACAACGCGTTGTTGCCCCCATGGCATAACTTACAACCCTTGCCCTGAGGGCTGTGGGGGAGTGTCCTCCTCAAAAACATAATTTATATCTGGAAATAAACAACGCTGAACAAAATGGCTATCTAAAAATTTTGATTGGATGTGTTTGGGGAAAAGGTGGGCGTGAGAGGGGGGTTAGTTGCCCTCAAATTGCTTTTTACTATTAAAAAAGGTACATGACCTTTGAATTTATAGTTGAATGAGCCCTTTTTCAAGTTTCTACGACAAAGACTTCAATACAAACTTATATGCCCCCAGGGTATGGCTTATAACCCTTGTCCTGACGACTGCGGGGGGAGTGTCCTCCTCAAAAACATAGTTTCTATCTGGAAATCAAGTACGTTGAACAAAATGAATATCTCAAAATTTTTATTTGATATATTTGGGGAAATGAGGGGCGTGGGGGGGCTAGTGTCCCTCGCGTCACTTTCTACTATTAAAAAGGGCCCTATACATGTGAATTTCCAATTGAATAGCCCTTTTTGAATTTTCTACGACAGCGCCTTCTATAAAAACCTTATATGCCACCATGGCATAACTTTCAACCCTTCCCCTGAAGGCCGTGGGGGAGTGTCATCCTGAAAAACATATTTTAAATCTGAAAATCAACTACGCAGAACAAAATGGCTATCTCAAAGTTTTCATTGGACGTGTTTCGGAAAATGGTGGACGCGGAAAGGGCGTTAGTTGCCTTACAATCACTTTCGACTATTAAAAAGGGCACAAGCCACTCCAATTTCCAATTGAATGAGCCCTTTTTGAAGTTTCTACGACAACTTCTTCAATACGAAGTGCCCTGTTCTAAAGGAAAAAAATAATACACTGTGGCAACATCGTTCTTATATGCCCTCAGGGCATAACTTAAAATCCTTGCCCCGAGGGTGATGATGAAGTGTCCTTCTCAAAAACATATTTTCTATCTGTAAATCAATTACACTGAACAAAATTGCAATGTAAAAATTTTACTTGGATGTGTTTAAGGAAATGATGGGTTTGGGGGGGGCTAGTTGCCCTCCAATTCCTTTCGATTATTGAAAAAGGCACTAGCCCTTTGAATTTCCAATCGAATGAAGCCTTTTTGAGGTTTCTACGACAACGCCTTCTATAAACACCTTATAAGCCCTAAAGGCATAACTTGCAACCCTTGCCCCGAAGGCTATCGTGGAGTTTCCTCCTCATAAACTTAAGTTCTATCTGGAAATCAATTACGCTGAACGAAATATCCATTTTAAAATTCTGATTGGATGTATCTCAGGAAATGGTAGGTGTGGAAGGGGTGTTAGTTGCATCCGAATCAGTTTCGACTATTAAAAAGGGCACAAGACACCCCAGTTTCCAGTCGGATGAGCCCTTTTCGAAGTTTGTACGACAACTTCTTCGATACGAAGTGCCCTGTTCTAAAGGAAAAAAAATAACAAATAATACATTGTGCCGACGTTGTTCGTGTATGCCCTCAGGGCATAACTTAAAATCGTTGCCCCGAGGGTTGTGGGGGAGTGTCCTCCTCAAAAACGTATTTTCTATCTTGAAATCAACTACGCTGAACAAAATGGCTATCTCAAAATTTTAATTGGATGTGTTTGGGGGAATGATGGGCGTGGGGGGGAAGCTAGTTGCCCTTCAATCACTTTCGACTCTTAAAAAAGGCACTAGCCCTTTGAATTTCCAATCGAATGAGCCTTTATTGAAGTTTCTGCAACAACGCCTTCTATAACAACCTTATAAGCCCCCAGGGCAAAACTTACAATCCTTGCCCTGAAGGCTGTCGGGGAGTGTCCTCCTCAAAAACATAATTTCTATGAGGAAATCAACTACGCTGAACAAAATGGCTATCTCAAAATTTTGAGTGGATGTATTTCGCGAAATGGTGGGTGTTGAAGGGGGTTAGTTGCCTTCCAATCACTTTCGACTATTAAAAAGGGCACAAGCCACTCCAATTTCCGATTGAATGAGCCCTTTTTCGAAGTTTCTACGGCAAGTTCTTTGATACAAAGTGCCCTGCTCTAAAGGAAAAAAATAATAAATAGTACATTGTGTCAACATCGTTCTTAAATGGCCTCAGGACATAACTTAAAACCCTTGCTCCGAGGGTTGTGGGGGAGTGTCCTCCTCAAAAACATATTTTCTATCTGGAAATCAACTACGCTGAACAAAATGGCTATCTTAAATTTTGATTGGATGTGTTTGGGGGAATGATGGGCGTGGGGGGATAGTTGCCCTCCAATCACTTTCGACTATTTAAAAGGGCACTAGCCACTCCAATTTCCAATCAAATGAGCCCTTTTCGAAGTTTTTATGACAATTCCTTCGATAGAAAGTGCCTGGGTATGGAGAAAAAAAAATACTACATTGTGGCAACATCGTTCTTTACTTAGGCAGCGCTATTACGCTGCCTATGATAGCAATATTAGAGTTTCTGTAGATGAAAAATACAATAATAAAGTTATTTGGTGACAACCTTGATAAGGTAGCTAACATCAGGGATATATACTCCACAATGCATTGTGACTATTGCAAGCAGATATCGACAAAATATCAATTGAAGCTTCTAAGGTAGCTAGCAGACTAGTAAGATACAATCACATCCAATTTTAAGAAATATAATAGCTGATAACTCCTAAAAATAGAGTCAGATCAAAACAGAAAGTATACCATTAGAACAGCCTTGTCCGAAACCCCTATATAAGAAACTGTCTGACCCGTGGCTTGAACAGCAAGGGATTTATATTGGCTTGAAAAATCAAGAAAAGTGGCAGTTACTAAAGCATTCTGCCTAAACTGCTTCTTTTTTTTTCTTTTCTTTTCTACAGATAGCTTGGCACTGGAACATCGTAGAGAGATGTTCAATGGCTGATTTTAAAGGAAATTACTAGATCTAGCGCCATTTGTATTAATTTTTTTTTTAATAGAATCAATTTTTCCACTAAAAACTGCATTTTTATTGCCAATCATGTTCAATGACGTCATAATCGTAGGTAGTAACCATATATGAAGAAAAAAGCGAATTCAATATTAATACGCGCTTATTTTTCGACAAGCAAACAGTCCGTGGTAACTAACTGTATAGTAAGAGTGACTCGTCTCAATAGTAACCGAAATTCTACAAAACGGAATTTTAATATCAATAGATACATCAAAAGAATTAGATTCTTATGCTGATTTCAAATATATAAGTTTCATCAAGTGTAGTAATACCCTTCAAAAATTATATAATATTAAAGAGCGAACTGTTGCCTAGAGTAAATGATAAATTTTCTAGTGATCAAACAGTTCGTGGTAACAAACTGTATAGTAAGAGCGACTCGTCTCAATATTAAGCGAGACTCTAAAAAACGGAATTTTAATATCAATAGATGCATCAAAAGAATTGGAATTTTTATAATTAAATATTTTGGTCTGGAAATACACGGTAAATCACACGTAGGGTAGTTAGAACCTCACCAAAAATAAAACTAATTTTAAAATTTCAAGGTATTTTTCTCGTTTGAATTGAAAGATTCAAACTATTGCTCGGATACCATAAATATTTTTTTTTGCAGTTTACACAAGCTGCAAAGAACGCATAAAGACAAAGTTAAAAATTACATTAAGAAGTCCAAAAAGATGGCAACAATGCAGGCTGATCTTTGTCAATTGAGAAACATTTTACGAATGTTTTACCGGGATTACGAAAAATATTCAAAATTACAGATTAAAATTCTCTCTGACACAGCGAATGTTGTTGAAAAGTCGGCTAGAAATGCTTTGGCAAAACTTCATAGTAATTTCCAAAAGAAATGGTGTGTGTTTAATGAAAGTTTCCAAGGTATGGACCGGCAACTGTGGAACAGTTTACAGATGTAATGAGAAATATAGACATCAATATGAATATATGGAGGCATAATTGTCCTTTGCTTAGTTTCAGCTTTATTCGATGATCGAGCCTTTATGTATCCAATATATGCAATGGTTTGGTGTTCTAATGATCGTCTTTTAATATAATTATATAAAATAAACCTAATTGACAAACACCATTTATGATGAGCTATATCGGTCCTTTATGTAACTCTGTGGTAACGATCGATCTTAAATGATGCATCGGCTTATAATATAATATCTCTTTTAAATAAACTTTTCTTATATTTCAGGATGTTAGCTTTATTTTTTGTGTAGTAAAGTTTTCTATTAGTAGAAATTTGGATTGTTCTATTTTGATATTGTTTTTGGTTATTCTTTCTTTTTTTCCACTCGCGTGAGACCATATTTTTTCAAGATTTAAAATTATTAAGCACACAAAATCCCGTGTCGAGTATCTAAAACCTAGCATAAAACAAAACTAATTTTAAAATTTTCAGGTATTTATCTTGTTTGAATTACAAAATTAGTATTATTGGTTAGACACCATAAATATTTTTGCAGTTTAAATAATAAGTTTAGTGATTCTGGACTGAAAACTAAAATAATTGCAATTATGAGACAATAATATGGAGATATGTACTTTACGGGTTACAGGATACAATAATAAATTTGAACTGAGATGAAAAAAAATTTCTTCCAGGAGACAAAAAGCAAAACTAATTTTAGAATTTTCATGTATTTTTGTTGTTTAAATTAAAAAATTACTATTACTGATTAGGCATCATAAATATTTTTGCAGTTTACATAATAATTTTAGCGATTAAGCCAAAAAAGAAAATTTTGGTTCCAGGAGTTTCGGTTACTATTGAGACAAGTAGCTATTATTACTATAGAGTTCATTACATGGACTGTTTTATTGCTTCAAAATTCAAATATCTTTGAAAAGACTGCAGTATGAAAATACATCAAAAATGCAATTTTTTTGACAAAATTGATTCTACTTTAAAAAGTATTTTATTTTTAAATACAAAAGTGACTAGATGTTGCAATTTCCTTTAAAATGAGCTATTATACAGCTCTCTATGATTTTCCAGTGCCCAGCTAGCTGAGCAGAAAGAAAAAGCGGAAAGAAAAAAATATCCCGTTTGTGGAGAATAACGTGGTAAAAGTCAATTTTCTTGATTTTCAAGCCAATATATTTTCTTTGTTATTCAAGCCAAAGGGAGGTAAGTTTCCTTTATAGAGGATTCGGACAAGGCGGTTCTAATGGTGTACTTTTTGTTTTGATCTGACTCTTTTTTTAGGAGTTGGGGGGTTTTATATTTCTTGACATTGGAGGTGATCGTCTCTTACTAGGTTGCTAGCTACCGCTGCAACCCGGATTGCTAGCTACCGCTGCAACCCGGATTGGCGTGGTAGACAAGCTGATATAGTATCCTGAGTATGAACTGACTTCTTTTCTTGAAGATATATTTGATTATAAATTTCCTCCACCATTTTTTACCTTTTTTACCTCTGATTTAATTCGACTGTTGATTGGAAGTATGAACTTACTTCTTTTTTTGAAAATATTTTTGATTATAAATTTCCTCCACCATTGCTTACCTTTTTTTACCTCTGATTTGATTAAAATAATCATCTGCATAGTCATACCTTTTATTACTTCAGTTACTATGGGCTACAGTTTGTTTCTTATTATATTCGTTCTTTAATGTATACAACATAAACTTTTTAAAAATTGTTTCCTTGACAGCCTGTGTGGTGCACTGGAAAGCGTGTTGAAATTCTTCTCCGAGGTTCAAATCCTGCCTCTGGTAATTTTTACATATTTGTCAATTTAAAGTCCAAACTAAATTTCTATGAATAACTACTACGTGAGATTCTCTTGACTAACTTTATTTATGACTAGCTACCGCTGCAACCCGTAAAGGTAACAGGTTCAATTCCTGCCTCAGATAATTTTCACACATTTATCAAGTTGAAGTCTGAACTAAACTTCTATTTATAACTACTTGACTAACACCATTTATGAAGAACCATATCGATCCTTTATGTATGATTTTCAAGCCAATATATTTTCCTTGTTATTCAAGCCAAGGGATGATAAGTTTACTGTATAGAGGTTTTGGACAAGGCGGTTCTAATAGTGTATTTCTTGTTTTGATTTGAATGTATTTTCAGGAATTATCGGTTACATTAGTTTTTACTCTGGGATGTTATAATGTCTTACTAGGTTGCTAGCTACTGCTGCAACCCGGATTTACTAGGTTTCAGCCATCTCTACAGCCATGATCCTGATAAAAATTACATAATCCCTAATTATGATATCGATCCTTTATGTAAATTTGTTAAAACCCCCCAAAAATTACTGCAATATTCATAATAATGGATAATTATATAAGAAACCTAATTGACAAACACCATTTATGATGAACTATATCAGTCATTTATGTAATTTTTATTCCAATGATCGTCTTTTAATGTAACTATTTCATTTTTTACTATGGGGCGAGATCGTCTCTTACTAGATTGCTATCTACCACCGCAACCCGGATTCCAGTTACTATGGGCTATGGTTCGTCCTTTAATTTAATTTCAAGCCAATATATTTCCCTTGCTGTTAAAGCCAAATGACAGAAAGTTTCCTATATAGGGGATTTGGACAAGGCGGTCCTAATGGTATACTTTTTGTTTTGATCTGACTTTTTTTTTTTAGGAATTATGAGTTTTTATATTTCTTAACATTGGACGTGATCGTCTCTTACTAGGTTGCTAGCTAGCGCTGCAACCCGGATTACAAACAAGAAAAAGCCTACGGCTTTTTATTCTTTGAAATTGTGAGAGACGAACCTCAAACGATCAAGTAGCTAACTTAGTCCAATGTATGCAATAACTTTTTATTCCAATGATCGTCTTTTAATGTAATTTATAATGAACTTTATCGACCCTTTATGCATCATATTGCTAATTTTACAACTTTAATTCGTGACTTCGTGGTACAAGTGGCTAGCAAGACCGGCTGTTAGCCAAAAGGTTGGTGGCTTAAGGCCAGCCGGGGTTGATTTCGTGTAGCTTGTAATTCAGCTATCAATAAAACCATGGTACCGATGATACCTGCAAAATTCCTATTTGCAGTACCGATCCTTTATGTTAGGAGTTATGGGTTACTTTAGTTTTTACTATGGGGCGTGATCGTCTCTTACTAGGTTGCTAGCTACCGCTGCAACCCGGATTGACATACCAGATTATGTAAATCCTGATTACGAACAGGAAAAAGCCTACGGCTGTTTCTTCTTTGGAGTAGTAAGAGACGACTCTCAAAGAATCAGGCAGCTAACAAAGTCCAATGTATGCACTGTTTGATGTCTTCAAAAATCAAATATCTTTGAAAAGACTGCAGTATGAAAAGGCATCGAAAATGCAGTTTTAGTGGAAAAATTTATTCTGTTTTAAAAATAATTTGTTTTAGTTACAAAAAGTTTTTAACCCCATTAATTTCCTTTAAAATGAGCCTTTGAACAACTCTTTACGATGTTCCAGTGCCAAGCTATCTGTGGAAAAGGAAAAAAAAAGATGCCGTTTAGGCAGAATGCTGTAGCAGCTGCCACTTTTCTTGATTTTAAAGCCAATATATTTCCCTTGCTGTTCAAGTCAAGGGACAGAAAGTTTCCTATTCAGGGGTTTCGGACAAGGCGGTTCTAATGGTGTACTTTTTGTTTTGATCTGACTCTTTTTTTTAAGAGTTATGGGTTTTTATATTTCTTAACATTGGACGTGATCGTCTCTTACTAGGTTGCTAGCTACCGCTGCAACCCGGAGGATTAAGGAATATAATTAAAATAATCATGTATATAATGATTCCTTTTGTTACTTCAGTTACTATGGACTACAGTTCGTCTTTTAATGTAAATCTGATGTATGCAGTGGTTTGTTATTCCAATGATTGTCTTTTAATGTAAAAATTCATCCAATATGATGAACTATATCGTTCCTTTATGTAAGTAATTCTCAGTCTGATCTGATCTGTTCTCGGTCTGATATGATCTGTTCTTTGTTTGATGTGAAATTACAAACATGAAAAAGCCTATGGCTTTTTCTTAATTGAAATAGTAAGAGACGACCCAGCTACAATCTACGATTATGACATCATTGATTAATCTTTAACATGAAATTTGCAGTTTTTCGTAAAAAAAATTGAGTCCATTTTAAAAACATTTTATTTTAATTACAAAAATATTTTAACCCCGTTAATTTCCTTGGTACTGAGCCATTGAACAACTCTCTACGATGCTCCAGTGCCCAGCTATCTGTGGAAAAAAAAAGATTCCGTTTAGGCAGAATGCTGTTGTAGCTGCCACTTTTCTTGATTTTCAAGCAAATATATTTCCCTTGCTGTTCAAGACCAGGGACAGAAAGTTTCCTTTTTGGGGGTTTTGGACAAGGCGGTTCCAATCGTGAACTTTTTGTTTTGATCTGACTCTATTTTTAGGAGTTATGGGTTATTATATTTCTTAACATTGGACCTGATCGTCTCTTGCTAGGTTGCTAGCTATCGCTGCAACACTAATAATATTCCAATGATCGTGTTTTAATGTAACTCTCTATTATGATGATTAAATACCTACGATTATGACGTTATTCAGTGTGTTTATCTAAGGGTTCATATATTTTTCCTATTTTTCGATAAGAGAGGAGCTTTCACCCCCTCATCACCCATGCTGCTCGTTTGAATATTCATCTCTACATGTTCTTCCTGATAAAGGGAGGTCAGTATATGCCAATATGGATTCGTAAAGATTATTATTCGTTACCACCATAAATTCGTAAGGACGGTAAAATACGTACATTCATCTGAAGCACATCTTATGGAAAGTTGGAAATGTTGGCCAAAAAATGCCTTTTCAAGGGCTTAAGTACCGATCCTACACTGAAAAGAATCCACTGGCCTCCACCCTAATAGTGGTGTAATACTCCTTAATCTTTATTTTTATCCGGAAAGCCATCTATAATTATAACTTCTTTTTTTTTATTAACTGCATGTATGTTTAGTATGGTCAGTATGGCATGTGAAGACTGAGAGACTGTAGTAAGTAAACTTTAAAATTTTTGCTTGGTAATATTTTGGCCATGTTTGAGCCCAAATTGCTGTTTTTCAGAACAAATAGTCAGTAATCGGAACTCTGTTGTGGTATTATTTCTTAGTTACTTAAAAAGAGAGATCTTGAAATATTCCTTTGAATAAACCGTATTTTGATAGTCTACGACTGTTGGTTCAGTACGACCATCTGAAAAAAACAACATGCATTTCATTTTTTGTATAGCCAACTCGCATCGGTTAGGATTCGTATTCGTATGCACTAATTCGCAAAGATGGTAAAACAGGCTACCATCCTTCTCTAGAAAAATAGTAAATTTCGAATTACAATTTACAAAAGATGTGACATTTTGAGAATTTTGGTTCCCGATCTTATGTGAAGGTTGGAATAAAAAAGTTTATGGTGACAAATTAAAAGCCTGTATGATCTTTCTTTGCTGGTTCCAAAGAAGTCAGTATTTTACTTCACTATAACTGGTTCGCAAATTTCTATTTTAAGGTTTCCATTGTTATTTTCACCCAAATTAATCTATATCTGAATCATCAAACGCCACACTTTCATTGTTTTCTAAGCTTACCCCAGGGAATATATTCTAATTTATTAGTGGAAGTTTTTAAGCAAGGATGATACCGTTAGAAAATATATTTTAAGGCCATAGCTTTTCTGGGATTGGACTCGTATCGAACAATCGTTGAGATGCATAGAAATTGGTGGTATTTATTGGAGGAAAATGTAAGTACTATTATCACCATTTATTTTTTCAGACCAATCATTCCTCGTCTGACTTTGTATGTGAGCGTAAATCAAAGACAAGTGTACAATGCTATTTACATGCCAGTACTTAATTGCTCAGAGCTACGTTCACGTCTGCTACTCGTGATGCAGCTTGGTTCGTCTAAATTAAAAGATGTGTTTCTTTGGGGACCTGGTGGAATTCATGTCCTGGTCACTGATGAGGTAAGATCCCATGCAGCTACTTGCAACACGTGCTGATTTCTTACTAGCTTAATGCTCATTTTGAACCTTTTTTTTTTGCATTTTAAACCCTTGCTTCTGGAAAAGTGTGCTGCCATTCAGCGATCCTGGCCGGAACTATGTGCTAAAATATTGAAACTCTTGATTATATGTTAAGTCAGAATATTTACATCTGAATTCAACGAGTTTCTCATGATGATTATTTAAGAAATTTCAATTTATAGTATGGTTTAATGACACTTAGCTGTACTTGCATATATAGAGTGAGACTGGGGGAGGGGGGGGGGGGTGGAGGGTGTGATTGTTCCAAAGAATGCCATGGAAAAAGTGAAAGCTGCTGCCTTAAAATGCTAAAAGCTGCTGTCTTTTTCGTATCTTGACCCCTCACCCACCTACCCACCCCCGTATGGGTCAGACCTGTCTACAACTATGTATTTACCTATGTTATATTAGTATACAAATAGGAATGTTTTTTCTTGCCAGATATTTGTCAGAATCTGTAATCTTATTTGTTTTGGTAATTTGTGCTTGAATTGTATACTTCTGGAGAGGGGGTGAATAAGAAACATTTAAAGATTAATTGTATATTTGATTCTGCAGCAATAAATCTGACACTCCTCTGGAGTTAAAGTACGGAGGTATGGAACCACGCCTCACTTCTTATTTGGTATGATCTTATATCATTAGATTTGGCAGAAAAACGGCTAAACTATAGTAACCTGGAAAAGTGGCAAGTAGAAAATGTAGTGGTATCATTTTACATTTAACCTAATGGACTGCATTGTATTATTATACACTTCTCATGACTGACAATACCTGTAAATTTACTCAATATGACTATTAGAACTCGTGCTTTTATAGTCAAAATAACACGGAATAAAATAACACAGACAGTACAACAATGGTTAAACAAAAGAAATGCAGCATCCACGTGGTAATTTTTTGGATGTACTTCCCTGTTAAAGCCAAAATATTGGTTTAATTAGAATGCAGCCTATAATTTTGTAGAATACTGTAAAAAAACATCTTTTTGGCCAATCCCTGGCGAAGATCTCCTTCCACCTTTTCCCTTTTTTTACGGCTTGTTCCTGTTAGCCCGCACTTCACAGAATTTTTTTTTTTGAAGCAGTATTATGCTAGAGACCCGTTCCCATCTATTAAAAGACAAATTATAAAATTCATGGATGATAATTAATCTGACCATTCGTGAACTAGTGTTATTCTATTATCCTTGGCTACTGTTTTTTCTCTCTCTTTTTTTTTTGTCCCCGAATGAGGTGGGAGGATGCTGTAGGAAGATTTTTAAGGGAAATTAGAACTTCTCAGAAGGATTAAAAGAGGGGGGCTTTGAATAGATTGGGATGGAGGTGGAGCGGACTTAGTTGTGTTGGCCTCAGGCGGCTTGATGCCGTAGTGAATTGTTAGTATTATATTTTGATTATATATTGATTTGGCCATGTTAGATCGACTCATGAAGTTTGAAAATCCTCTAGATACTTCTTTTTCAACTTTTTTTTTTATTACGAACCCTAAATAATTTATGATATCTCATTTAGTTTGTCCATTTCAGGTTGTTCAAAATTTTAAACCTGACTCAGCCTATGACATAGAAATAGTGAAAGCAAAATCAGATGAGTATTTCTCCTTGGTACTCAAACCCTTAGTAAACTACTAATGGTTTTTTATTGGCTTCTTCTATAGTCTATGTATTAAGAACGTTAGTTGGCAACAAAGGTCCTTATGTCTCTTGAGTGGAACTCCAGACCCTGTATTACTGAGGAGAGATCAATCCACTCATCCACCACAGGCACTTTTCTATGGAAGAAGGATAACTGCCATGTTCAAATATTTGTGCCTTTGATGATTTTTTTTTTCAAATTTGTAATCAATTTTAGAAATTGGGACCAATAGGATTAATGATGTTAGAGATATCATGAAAGATTTTTCTTTGTTACGTTTTTACATTTCTAATTGGTAGCTGAGTAATTTTTAAACTTTATTCCACTTTGTTTTTGGGTTTGTTAATGTAGCCTTTATTTCGCAATTTTTGTTCCTATTGTAGGCATGAATTCGAATTTTGTTGTTATTACTTTGTTGTGTTTTGATTGTTAATGTTCAAAAATGAGTACAATATAATAACAATGTTACTGTTACTGCTTTCTCTATGTTAGAAAGTTTTTAAAAAGAATCAGCTAAAATCTGAATCTGGGATTCAGTCTGAGGAGCTACGAGTTGGTGAGAAGGGAGGGGGTCTCATGTGGTTATCTGTCAACCTTATACAACACTGTTGCTCTGCTTCACATTCTCTATATATCACCCTTCAAGAACGCTCTTACACACGTTGATATATTCAAAATCCGTTCAAAATTCTTCCGTTTCACAAAATATTTAAAATATTCGCAAAATTTCAAACCGCACTTGGAAACAACTCCTTGGACACTAGCCACATCTATACACATTGTCAAATTAGGGAGGGGGTCTCATGTGGATATTTTATGTCTCCTCTTTTTCTTTTTGTAGTATATAACCCTTGTTTTTTCCTGAAAAGGCAAATTGTTCTAAATATGTAAAAAAAACGTGTAAATTCGCATAGACTCTTGCAAAAATGTCATGTTGTTTAAGGTCTATCTGTCTTATGTAATATGTAATTTTAATCCTTAAAAGTTATGGTCACACCCCCACCTCCGTTATTTGATTATCTGCTAATCAGTTTATTAAGTGTTAATGAGCCCTTACCCCCTTTTAAGTCAGTTCAACCGACCCCTGCGGTATTTTTGAATCACTGCTGTCATATATTTTTTAACGGGTTTTGATATCTTCTATTTTTGTTTTTTAAGACAAATCTGTTGCATAAACTAATTGATTTACGAATATGACAACCTTTTATATTCCTACATTGATAATTTTTTCTTGTACTGATGACCCCCCCCCCCCCACCATATTTGACTTGGCCCTTGTTATTATTATATTTTACTATTTAAGGCACTTCATTTACTCAAGAGAACCTTCATTATCTACTCTCTTCTATGAAGTTAGTACTTCCTTTTGATATTTCTTTATGACCTTTTTGCACCTAGTTCAAACACATTTTTGCTCCCCGCTTGACTCCAAAGGGTTTGCCAAAAATTACGAAAGCCAGTATGAAAAGTGTTTGACTCCAAAATGGTTTGCTTGTATGAAAAGTGCGGTAGGGCTATAATGAAAGAAAGGTTAGGTTGGCTTGGCCAAGTTTGATGGATGAAGGATGACGGATTGCCAAGGATTCTGCTTTTTGTCCCTCCACCTGGAACCAAACAAATATAGGTTTTGAGTCCAAGAGGTATACTCAAAGGAGGAAGTGTAAACTTTTGGTTATTGTTTTTGACCATTTAGATTTCTGTGTCACCCTTTTCATACCTCCCAGCATTTCAAGTCCAAAAATGGAAGTCTTGCATAATTCTAGAAGCATGGAATAACCTTAATCGGTTTATTTGTACTAGTTTATTGATGCTATATAGACTGTAAAGCACTAATTTTGGCTTGTTTAAAGTTTCAACTTCGCTCTGTACTTCCAGCAGAACAACTTGTCGTTTTTAAAATTTATCCTTACTCGTTTTAATTTAAAAAAAAAAAACGCAAAAAACACTAATATGGACCATGTTTTAACATTTATGCAATAAATAAATTTCTTAATACGGTATTACTACCAAAAATATGATTCAAACCTGTCTGGAACTATGCGATTATTCCTGTAAAGCGTGCAATTTACAACAAAAAAGTTTACTGTCTGTACTTTATAAAACGATACAAATATAGATTTAGATGGTAGAAACAGAACTGCATCTACAATTAATATCACACAGCTGTCGTAGTCACAATGGAATTCTTTTACTACTAAACCACTAACAACTCACCGCAGCAAAATGCCGCCTGAGGCCGACACAGGTACGCACGCTCCTCCTCCTCCATCCCATTCTATTCAAAGCCTCCCTTTTTACACCCACCCCAGATGAGGACGACGTGCTTTCCGTTTAGCCCTACACGGTTGGCCGAAAAGAACAATCTTCGGCTATCTGACAATTTATTTGTGCTAATATATTAATTAGCACTAATAAATTTCTTACTAGTCCAATCTACTGTATCACTTACTTAGATATCGTTTTTTCGCGGTAGCCTTGCTATGACAGGGAGGGATGTTTTCCCTTACTCAGATGTGACACGTTTTTTACCCTTATGACACGAGTTTAGATCCCATTTATTTCAGATGCTTGTAATGGCCCTTTCCATAAATTATAATTTTGGCTGAAGTTTTACAGAAGATGATTATGCACGATTCCTATTCTATTTCTCTTTAAGTCTATCCAAAGCATCATTTCATATTTGTCTATATTAAGGCGAACTACATCTTTATCAGCTCTCCGTTGAAGACTTCCTATCGTTTTCAATCGTAAGTCCCAATTTTTAGGACTTCCAATCGTGTAGAATAAGAGGCCACAACTGAAACCACTGGCAAAGCATAGAAATAAGGCAAAATAGGGCGTAATAGAGAAAAAGATGTCAACAAAAAAAACGATGAAAATTCAAAGCCAGTGAAAATAAGGAAGAAATGTGAATATTGTATTCGTGAATCTGCTGGAATTCGGCCAGAAGAGTCTGCAGAATTTCACTCAGAAAACCTAATGCTATCTTGCCAAGGAAAACTTACTAGAAGTATTATCAGGAGATCAGGGGCGTAATTTGCTATGTGACAGGGAGGGCAACTGCCCCCTCCAGAACCCAGTTTGGCCCCCCCCCAAGCCGAAATCTAGTTTCTTCAAAAATCTTGTCAAAACTAAGATAAGCCTGCATAATTCAAGCATCCAGAAAAACAGGCCAGTTTTCTTTAGTATATCTTTGTCTTACTCCACTGCAGGAGATCTACTGGAATTTACCTTAGGTGGTCTACTAAGTCATGGCTCAGGGAGTCTACCAAATGACTCCCTGAAAATCTATATGGAAATCTGCTGGAGACTGGTTAAGCTTTAAAACTAAATTTATAAGTATGCCACTGGAATTGCACAGAAATAAAATCATAGGGACGGAGGGGAGGGGATTAGTAGGGCCCTCAGCGGATTGATCTTTGAGGAAATCCTCCAGTATACATGTTTACAGGATGTCCAAGCTTAAGCTAGGAAATTATAAAAGGAGATATCTGGAGGGGTTAAATATGAGGACAAGCAACTTGAAATGTGTAGTACACAGAACTATATGGCTCTTTTTACAATCAGACTAGGATTTAGCACTAGCCCCGGGACTAGGGGTGCAATAAATTAACACTGAGTGATTTTTTTCTTAACAAAAACTGGACCGATGTGATTTATCGTCAAAGTGCCAGGTGCACTCTGCACTGCCTATCCACAGAAAAGTTATTTTAAAACAACACAGGAATTCCGTGACCACTTATAAACTGTGAGATGTCTCCCAAGAATGGTAGCCGACAGTTCGGTATCACCTCTCTTTTATTACTTTTGGCGCATCAGTTGCGTTCTGTTCAGGGCTTCCACTATCCCCGAATTTTCGGAGATTTCCCCGAAATTTTAGGGGATTTCCCCAAGAATCTCGCAAAAACGGAGCGGAAAAACGCTTGGGCCTAGAAGCGTCAAGGCTTTAAATCCGACCCTTTTTACAATGAGACTTAGAGCAAAACAAAATAAGAAATTTTGGTTTTATTTCGTTAATATATAACATAAGCAAAGAACATAAACATTTTTTTGCAAAATAGATCTCAAATATATTATTTGGCCACATATTTTATAAACAAATTCAAAAACAGTAATTAATCATTACAAGGACACTTAATCAATTTGATAACTAATATATTTAATGATTAATTTAAAAGAGTATAATCATTATTGCAAAGCTCTCAAAACAGTGAGAAAACACAAAGCAATATTATATCTAATTAAGACTATAGGTGAGATACAATGTTGTCAATCGAATTAAGATCAATTAAGCTGCATAGAAATTATAAGGAATAAAATTCCAAAATCAGGGTTGCCATCTTAGGAAGGTTCAGGGCTGAAAAAAATACTTAAAGCTAAAAATTAATCGGATTTGAGTAAAAAAGAGTAATTTGCCCTTTGTAATTAAGTAAAACAGAGATTGTCTTTAATCTTAGGCCCCCTTAAGAGCACTTTTTGCCTCTACCCAACCCAAAAAGACGTGCGGAAAAAGCTTTCCAGGATGGCGGTTTACCAATCAAACGACTTATCCCTGACACATGCAAACCTTCACATATTTTATTCAATTCCCTCTAAAAAATGTTTTTTCTGCTGCTTTGAGGAACGCCCCTCGAAAAAAAGTCCGTTCGCTTCAGCTTAGTGGGGTTGCCCCTCCACCACTTCTCAAAGCCGCAGCTACTAATTTTCCCCATTTTATAAAATTCTCAAAGTGTAGAAAGGCCTCCACCTCCCTCTATCGTGAAGCTAAAAAGAATTTGAGTATGTACCTGCCCCCTTGAACGAGGAAATACATCCATCACTGAACAAAGAGGAAAAGAAAGCGGGCCAAAAGTGGAAAGGTGACTACTTTAACTGCATTGAAGGAGAGTAATACCAGAAAAGAAAGGTTATAACAGCAGGAATGTCCTCCTCCTAAACCTACTATTTTTTAAATACTTTTTGTAGATACGACGCTTTACCGAGGGCTGTGGAGTCGGTGAATTAATGTTCAGGCTTGCTCCAATTCTTATAATTTTAGGATTTCGACCCTAATTTCTTTAAATTTTTAATTTTGGACTATTTTCTTTAAAGCGTCTTTTTAATTATTATTTAACAGCAGTCTAAATGTTTATCTAGATTGGCCTTTCACTGACTGGATCTAAATTCCACCAACCCTCAGTTTAAAACGACTGTGATTCCAGTAGAACTAAAGGGCTAGGCAGACGTAGCGTTTCTTTCCAGAATTTTTAAGTGGAAACTCGTGCGAATGTGAATCTGGCCTTTTCACAGAAAAAGTTGTCTTTTCTCGGCAAATATTTTAAATTTCCAGAGCATGGATGTTCAAAGAAGAACATTCGCTTCATCAAGCGGTCATGCAGCACATTAAGCGACGTCAGATGGTAAAATCTGGCATAGAAAATATACAGTTTGCAGAGTCAAACCCTCAAAATTGAATGAAGTCAGCGTAAAAAAGGCTCAAAATGAGCGTTAATTCCTACTTCAGAAGCTGGCGTAAAATACACCCGTATCAATTAAATAGGCTATTTTAAGCTTGAAAACAATGCATCTGCCCAGTCTTCAAAGTACCAAGGATAGTAGAAATCAATACACGTCTTAAAAAAATAAATAAAAATTTGGGAATTCAATTTTGAATTTTAAAAAACTACTTATCTAGTTTTTGGTAGTAGTGGGCGTCACTAGTTTTGAAAAAAAGAAATGTGTTTGAAAAATCATTACAAATAAGCTAAATAAATATGGCACCAAACTGTAGCTGTAGCTGTTAAGAAGCTACAGCTTTCGTTTGAAGAGGTAGTTGTCTATGGGAATAAAAAAGATTGCTAATGTTTGACTTTTTACGGATAAAAATCGTTGTTAAATTTAACTTGCGTGTTTACTTTCATGATTCAATGTGGCAATACTGACAAAAATGTGGTACTACCCTAAAAAATTCCTAATTTTGAATAACCAGAGGAAAATCTTAGAAAATCATGGATTTCAGGCAAGAACAGAGCTAAAATGGGCACAGAGAGCAAAAGTTTTAAATTTTATGTTCTTGGAATCTTAAAGTAGAATTCACTCTAATTCCACAGCCCTTGTTTTGACCAAACTATTTTATATTATCCATGAGATTATGTATATATTTGCCCCTTGTGTCGGCTGTTCGAAATTAAAATGCATTATCTGCCAAAATAAGCCTTTGACCTAGATGGCGTATAGATTCGTTACACCTGCAAAGTTGCTAGAAGTTGATTCTTTTTAGTTTTTTCGTTTATATTGAGGCGCGTATTTTTACGCCTAAAACGCCAAGGATGAGTAATCTGACATATTGGATAAGTAATTCAAGCATGCTGGAGTGCAGTCATTAACAGATTTTGTATTAAAGATTATTTTATGGCTAGTTTAGAATAGAACATTTGCTGCAACTCTCCATGTTATATAGGAACTTTAAAGTATGTTTTATGGTAAGATAAGAAACGAAGATAGACCGACATATGCGCGGAGTCTCATGGCATTGGTTTTTTTGCTGAATGGAGTCGGTATATTGAAAATGTCTTTTGGTTTACCTTTTATGCTTTTAGCACTAGAATAAATTGTAAAAGGTAGAAAAATATTTAAAGGAATGCTCAATACGCAATGATTTTTTTTTTTTTTTACTTTTGAGCAGTGAAATTAACGATTTGACAGGGCCGTATCCGGATTTTTGTTCGGAGGGGGGGGGGGGTACACAAAAATCTATAAAAAAACACATCTAAATTTGTTTATATGCATTTCTGTTACGTTTTCACGAGTCAGAAAACATTTCGGGGGGGGGGACAAACCCCCTAATCCCTCTCTCACCCTCCGGATACGACCTTTGGATTTGGATGTGAAATTATTTTCAAAACTAGCAGCGAAGCATGTTGACTAACAGGAATAAAAAAAAAACTGTAGCGTATAATCTTTTGTGATGATTGGAAAAAACTTCCCCTCCCCCTAACAAAAACTTCAAAGTCATCTTACCCCCAAAAAGAATCAGCAAGTTTTGTTCCTTTGTCCATTTAAGTTTCATATAATATTTTTGAAATTTATCCTGTAGATTTTTTACTTTCTTTCTTGAAAGTTCTTTGGTCTGAAGTATATTTTGTCTATGGGATGTCATTGTATTCCTAAGTGAATGGGCCAATTAGGCTTGAACATGATAGGCATGACGTTTTCCGGCAGAAGATGATGGTAGAGGGGGTGTTGAACAGACCACGATTCATTTTAAGCACTTATGGTATATATGGGTCTCTGATAGGGGAAGACCAAGAGGTGGGGGGATAGAGGGAAGAGCTTGAAGATTCACATTTAGTTATGTATATCATATTTGACTTGGCCCTTGTTATTATTATATTTTACTATTTAAGGCACTTCTCTTACACAAGAGAAGCTTCATTATCTACTTTCTTCTATGAAGTTAGTACTTCCTTTTGATATTTCTTTATGACCTTTTTGCACCTAGTTCAAACACATTTTGCTCCCCGCTTCACTCCAAAGGGTTTGCCAAAAAGTACGAAAGCCAGTATGAAAAGTGTTTGACTCCAAAATGGTTTGCTTGTATGAAAAGTGCGGTAGGGCTATAATGAAAGAAAGGTTAGGTTGGCTTGGCCAAGTTTGATAGATGAAGGATGACGGATTGCCAAGGATTCTGCTTTTTGTCCCTCCACCTGGAACCAAACAAATATAGGTTTTGAGTCCAAGAGGTATACTCAAAGGAGGAAGTGTAAGCTTTTGGTTATTGTTTTTGACCATTTAGATTTCTATGTCAGCCTTTTCATACCTCCCAGCATTTCAAGTCCAAAAATGGAAGTCTTGTATAATTCTAGAAGCATGGAATAACCTTAATCGGTTTATTTGTACTAGTTTATTGATGCTATATAGACTGTAAAGCACTAATTTTGGCTTGTTTAAAGTTTCAACTTCGCTCTGTACTTCCAGCAGAACAACTTGTCGTTTTTAAAATTTATCCTTACTCGTTTTAATTTAAAAAAAAAAACGCGAAAAACACTAATATGGTCCATGTTTTAACATTTATGCAATAAATAAATTTCTTAATACGGTATTACTACCAAAAATATGATTCAAATCTGTCTGGAACTAGGCGATTATTCATGTAAAGCGTGCAATTTACAACAAAAAAAGTTTACTGTCTGTACTTTATAAAACGATACAAATATAGATTTAGATGGTAGAAACAGAACTGCATCTACAATTAATATCACACAGTGGTTTTAGTCACAATGGAATTCTTTTACTACTAAACCACTAACAACTCACCGCAGCACCAAGCCGCCTGAGGCCAACACAGCTACGCACTCTCCTCCTCCATTCCAATCTATTCAAAGCCTCCCTTTTTACACCCTCCCACGAAGTTCCCATTTCCTTTAAATATTTCTTTATGACGTCCTCCCATCCCAGATGAGAACGACCTGCTTACCATTTAGCCCTAGACGGTTTGCCGAAAAGAAAAATCTATGGCAATATGTCATTCTTCATCCACACAACGTGCCCTAGCCACCTCCACCTTTCTTTCCTTATAGCCATAGACAGCGGTATTGAACCACATTCTTCGAACAGCCTGTTTCTTGAAATACGGTCAGTCAGCCGGATACCCAGAACAATCCTTAAGAAATTTCTCTGGAAAACATCTAGCAAATCTTCATCCGCTTTTCTGAGCGCCCAGGCTTCAGAGCTATATTTGACCACTGGCATCACTGTAGCTTCTAATATTCTAATCTTGGTTTGCAGACTTATCTTCCTATTCTTCCGAACTTTTTTTAATTGCGAAAAAACACCCTGAACCTTGGATCTTCTACTTTTAACATCTTCACTGCTCCCACCATCTTTACTTAAAATACTACCAAGGTAAGTGAAGCTGCCCTGATCAATCTATTCATTGCCCAACTTCACCTTTTCATCTTGACTTATTCCTAGCCTTAGTGACTTAGTCCGTTACTTAGTAATTTAATATTGCATTTAGTTTACTATTTGCTATATTACATTTAATTGTTTTACATTACTCTCAAATATTACCAATTAATTTACTTTCAGTTTTTACAAGGATGTGCAACCGTCATATTCGTTTCTTTTCCTTAGAAAAAAAAGTTCCAGCAATTGCATTGTGTTACCACTTCCCCGCCACAATGAGGTGCCACTGTTTATACTTTGCCTGAGCATCGGTAGTCAGAGTGGGACATACAGGACTTCTTTAAAAGATATGTAATATTTGTAATATTTTAATATTTGTATTAAAATACAAATTGATAATCTTCTAATGTAAAATTCAGCTTTTATAGAAACTTGTTCGAACAATTCTGACTTCTTAGAAATGTTGCAAAAGTAATAACTTTTAGTGCAAAACCTACAAATACTCATCAATTGTTTTTAAAGACAACCGAAATCTTGGATAAGATATTTAAACTATATTGCCACTTCAATAATTCTTTTACCAAGTATGAATTTGTTTTCTCCATAACAGCATCAAAAACTCTCAACCCCCCATATTTATATCTAATATCAGTCACGGACTCGGAGTTTTAGTAATTTTTTGCTGAATGGAGTCGGTATATTAAAAATATCTGGACTCGGAGTCGTTATATCGAAAAATTCTGGAGTCGTAGTCGGTTATAACTTATAAAATATAGATCAAACTTTAAAACAGGGTTGTGAAGTCGGAGTTTTAGTAAATTCTTGCTGAATGGGGTTGGAGTCGGTATATTGAAAATATGTGGAGTTGGAGTCGGTTTCAATTTATAACCGACCCCACACCCCTGTCACTGAGTAGTTTAATTCCTTCGGAATTTGGCTATTCCACACTTTTATATCTTCATTGCACCCAGCTTCCTTGTTAATAGCGTAGGTGAAGCCATCCACTTGGTCAACTTTTTGGTTTCTAACATTACCCATTCACTAAATTTATTTCAAAACTGAATTTATTTTGAAAATAACATTTTACTATTAAGATTAATCGAAATAATAATTGTCATTCCTGAATCACCTGCAAAGGGCAATTTTTATCAATAGACAGATTTCTTTAAAACGTATTTTTTTTAACCGTGCGCTAAGTTTAACGGTTGCAATTGACGAGAAGGGGGGCATCCTTGCCCCTAAGTTTCTTGCACCTGCCGATATTTTGAAAAGTACCTTTTTTGGAGTTTTTTTCATTGGAGAAGGCCCTTTTTTGTATTTTCATTGAAAAAAAAACAAACAAACTACACTTTTTGGATACTATATGATATTTTATGATGGCATTATCAAGTAGAATTTATAAAAAGCGATCAGATATAAAAAATAGTTTTTAAATGAGCCCATCATTTCTCTAGGATGATGCCAGCGTGCTAGTTTTAGCGGCGGCAATTGAGGGAGAGGTGCGCCAGTACCTTCCTATTTTCTTGCCCTTGACTAGATTTTGGAAAATACCTGGGAAGTTTTTCCATTGGAAAAGTGCCTTTTTTAGTATTTTCATTGAAAAAACTGGAAAGACAACCCAAAGTTCACTTTTGTGGACCGATATGGCACTTTATGATGGAATTATCAAATCGAATTTACAAAAAGTGATTAGATATAAAAATTGGTTTTTAAAATATCCCAAAATCTATCTGCGATGTTGGCTTCGTGCTAATTCTAGTGGCTACAATTGAAGAGGGGGAGGGGCCTCCTTGTCCGCTTAGTTTCTTAACCCTGCCTAGATTTAAAAAAAAATATATATATTTTTTTTTAGTCTTTTCATTGGAAATGGCCTTTTTTGGTATTTCCATTTTAAAAAAAAAAATGATAAATTAACTTTATGGGACATACTGGGTTAACAAGCCGAATTTATAAAAAGCAAGTATATATAAAAACTAGTTTTCGAATGAGCCCAACATCTCTATGATGTTGCCTTCATGCTAGTCTCAGTGATGATAATTGAGGGGGTAGGGGTGTGCCAAGGATTCCTAGTTTTTTGCCCCTGCCTAGATTTTGAAAAATACCTTTTTGGAGTCTTTTCATCGGATAAGGCCCTAGTTCTGTATTTTCATTGAAGAAACTTGAAAAATACCCCAAAGTAGACCTTTTGGGTGCCCTATGGCGCTTTATGATGACGATATCAAGTCGAATATGTGAAAAACTATTAAATATAAAAATTAGCTTTTATATAAGCCATTAAAAAAAAAAAAAAAAAAAAAAAAATCCGAAACCCACAAAGATCCGCCTAGTAGCCTGTCTATTAATTATGGTTTTGTTGTTTTTAGCCATATTTTTAGGGCAAAAGCCACTATTTCTTGAAATAAGCTTTCAATATTTAAGAAGGAAATGGACGATCCAATTGATCTTTTGAAAGCATGCATGAACATATAAGATCAAGAAAATATAAAAATCAAGGAAAAAAGTTTACAAGTACGCATGGCAGATTGTTTCGTGAAAACTCCAGTTAACAAAATTTGAGGTTTTATATTAATTAGCACAAATAAATTTCTTACTAGTCCAATCTACTGTCTCACTTACTTAGATATCCTTTTTTTCGCGGTAGCCCTGCTATGACAGGGAGAGATGTTTTCCCTTTATCAGGTGACACGTTTTTTACCCTTATGACACGAGTTTAGATCCCATTTATTTCAGATGCCTGTAATGGCCCTTTCCATAAATTATAATTTTGGCTGAAGTTTTACAGAAGATGATTATGCACAATTCCTATTCTATTTCTGTTCAAGTTTATCCAAAGCATCATTTGATATTTGTCTATATTAAAGTGAACTACATCTTTATCAGCTCTCCGTTGAAGACTTCCTATCGACTTCAACTATAAATTTCAATTTTTAGGACTTCCAATCGTGTAGAATAAGAGGCCACAACTGAAACCACACTGGCAAAGCTAGAGATAAGGCAAAATAGGGTACAATAGAGAAAAAGATGTCAACGAAAAAACGAGGAAAATTCAAAGCCAGTGAAAATAAGGAAGAAATGTGAATATTGTATTTGTGAATCTGCTGGAATTCGGCCAGAAGAGTCTGCAGAATTTCACTCAGAAAACCTAATGCTATCTTGCCAAGGAAAACTTACTAGAAGTTTTATCAGGAGATCAGGGGTGTAATTTGCTATGTGACAGGGAGGGCAACTGCCCCCTCCAGAACCCAGTTTGCCTTCCCCCAAGCTGAAATCTAGTTTCTTCAAAAATCTTGTCAAAACTAAGATAAGCCTGCATAATTCAAGCATCCAGAAAAAGGGGCCAGTTTTCTTTAGTATATCTTTGTCTTTATGGTACTATATGGCTCATTATCCACTGTAATTTTCACTTGATTTGGGAAAATAGGCTCCACCTTTGCCCCCCCCCCCTCCCCGCAGCATTTTGACGAAATTACTCCACTGCAGGAAATCTACTGGAATTTACCTTGGGTAGTCTACTAAGACATGCCTCAAGGAGTCTACCAAAACGTTTCTGCTTACTGGAAAAATATACTCACAACTTACTAAGGTTGTCCTATCTCACAACTTACCAGAATTGTTCATGCAAACATACAGCAAAGTCTTTTAGAACGTTCACCAGCAGTTTCAACAACGTTAATAAACCGATTCCACAAAAAATTACCTGAGTTTTCTGGAGATTCCGGTAACCTCCCCTATTCATCAATTTCTAACCTGCATGTTTCGGTTTGATCTCCGATTTATGCGTCACTTCTTGATGGAACTCATAGGAATTCTCATAGTTACGCTCCAGGCAGAAAACAAGGAATTTTCATCTAAGCCAAGATTTGCCAATCTTTAAGGATCCATCAATCAATATTGAAGGGGGAAGGGGGGGGGGACGTATGGAAATCTGCTGGAGACTGGTTAAGCTTTAAAACTAAATTTATATGTATGCCACTGGAAATTTACACATAAATAAAATCACAGGGACGGAGGGGAGGGGGTTAGTAGGGCCCTCAGCGGATTGATCTTTGAGGAAATCCTCCAGTATGCATGTTTACAGGATGTCCAAGCTTAAGCTAGGAAATTATAAAAGGAGATATCTGGAGGGGTTAAATATGAGGACAAGGCAACTTGAAATGTGTAGTACACAGAACTATATGGCTCTTTTTACAATCAGACTAGGATTTAGCACTAGCCCCGGCCCTAGGGGAGCAATGAATTATCACTGAGTAATTTTTTTCTTAACAAAAACTGGACTGATGTGATTTATCCATCAAAGTACCAGGAGTACTCCGCTGCTGCACTGCCTATTCACAGAAAAGTTATTTTAAAGCAACACAGGAATTCCGTGGCCACTCATAGACTGTTAGATGTCTCCCAAGAATGGTAGCCGACAGTTCGGTATCACCTCTCTTTTATTACTTTTGGCGCATCAGTTGCGTTCTGTTCAGGGCTTCCACTATCCCCGAATTTTCGGAGATTTCCCCCAAATCTCGCAAAAGTGGAGCGGAAAAACGTTTGGGCCTAGAAGCGTCAAAGCTTTAAATCCAGCCCTTTTTACAATGAGACTTGGAACAAAACAAAATAAGAAATTTTCGTTTTATTTCGTTAATATATAACTATATAACATAAGCAAAGCACATAAACATTTTTTTGCAAAATAGATCTCAAATATATTATTTGGGCACATATTTTATAAACAAATTCAAAAACAACAATTAATCATTACAAGGACACTTAATCAATTTGATAACTAATATAATTAATGATTAATTTAAAGAGTATAACCATTATTGCAAAGCTCTCAAGACAGTGAGAAAACACAAAGCAATATTATGTACAATTAAGACTATAGGTGAGATACAATGTTGTCAATCAAATTAAGATCAATTAAGCTGCATAGAAATTATAAGGAATAAAATTCCAAAATCAGGGTTGCCATCTTAGGAAGGTTCAGGGCTGAAAAAAATACTTAAAGCTAAAAATTAATCGGATTTGAGTAAAAAAGAGTAATTTGCCCTTTGTAATTAAGTAAAACAGAGATTGTCTTTAATCTTAGGCCCCCTTAAGAGCACTCTTTGCCTCTACCCAACCCAAAAAGACGTGTGGAAAAAGCTTTCCAGGATGGCGGTTTACCAATCAAACGACTTATCCGTGACACATGCAAACCTTCACATATTTTCATCAATTCCCTCGAAAAAAAGTCCGTTCGGTTCAGCTTAGTTGGGTTGCCCCTCCACCACTTCTCAAAGCCGCAGCTACTAATTTTCCCCATTTTATAAAATTCTCAAAGTGTAGAAAGTTCTCCACCTCCCTCTATCGTGAAGCTAAAAAGAATTTGAGTATGTACCTGCGCCCTTGGACGAGTAAATACATCCATCACTGAACAAAGAGGAAAAGAAAGCGGGCCAAAAGTGGAAAGGTGACTACTTTAACTGCATTGAAGGAGATACTAATGCCAGAAAAGAAAGGTTATAACAGCCGGAATGTCCTCCTCCTAAACCTATTATTTTTTTAATACTTTTTGTAGATACGACATTTTGCCGAGGGCTGTAGAGTCGGTGAATTAATGTTCAGGCTCACTCCAATTCTTATAATTCTAGAATTTCGGCCCTAATTTCTTTAAATTTGTAATTATCTTTAAAGTGTCTTCTGGCATAGAAAATATTCAGTTTGCAGAGTCAAACCCTCAAAATTGAATGAAGTCAGCATAAAAAAGGCTCACAATGAGCGTTAATTCCTACTTCAGAAGCTGGCCTAAAATACACCCGTATTAATTAAATATGGCTATTTTAAGCTTGAAAACAATGCATCTGCCCAGTCTTCAAAGTACCAAGGATAGTAGAAATCAATAAGCATCTTAAAAAATAAATAAAAATTTGGGAATTCAATTTTGAATTAAAAAAAAATACTTATCTAGCTTTTGGTAGTAGTGGGCGTCACTAGTTTTGAAAAAAAAGAAACGTTTTTGAAAAATCATCACAAATGAGTTAAATAAATATGGCACCAAACTGTAGCTGTTGCTGTTAAGAAGCTACAGCTTTCCTTTAAAGAGGTAGTTGTCTATGGGAATCAAAAGATTGCTAATATTTGAGATTTTAAGGATAAAAATCGTTGTCAAATTTAACTTGCTTGTTTACTTTCATGATTCAATGTGGCAACACTGACAAAAATGTGGTGCTACCCTAAAAAATTCATAATTTTGAAATAACCAGAGGAAAATCTTAGAAAATCGTGGATTTCAGGCAAGAACAGAGCTAAAATGGGTAGAGAGCAAACGTTTTAAATTTAATGTTCTTGGAATTTTAAATCAGAATTCACTCCAATTCCACAGCCCTGGTTGTGACCAAACTATTTTATATTATCCTTGAGATTATGTATATAATTGCCCCTTGTGTCGGCTATTCGAAATTAAAATGCATTATCTGCCAAAACAAGCCTTTGACCTAGATGGCGTATAGATTTGTTACACCTGCAAAGTTGCTAGAGGTTGATTCTTTTTAGTTTTTTCGTTTATATTGAGGCGCGTATTTTTACGCCTAAAACGCCAAGGATGAGTAATCTGACATATTGGATAAGTAATTAAAGCATGCTGGAGTGCAGTCGTTAACAGATTTTTTATTGCTAGTTTAGAACAGAACATTTGCTGCAACTCTCCATGTTATATAGTAACTTCAAAGTATGTTTTATCGTAAGATAAGAAACAAAGATAGACCGACATATGCACCGAGTCTCATGGCATTTAACCTCGTTGTTTTTGACACCAAAGAATATTGGCGATTATTCAAAAATATTTACTTTCATTAATACTAGTTATAGCTATCTCCAAAAATAGGTATAGCTTTCTCCAAAACCACTGGGATGAAAAAAAAAGTAAAAAAAAGGAGTCCCAAGGCCTTCTAGTGCGAGCGAGTAGGAAAAGCAAGCACTAGCCCTTGTTATATACTTTAACCCCTTTTGGTTTTGCTGCTAACGCGTTTTGATATTGCCCGGCTAAAGCAAAGACTATGTTTGGTTGTGGCCGAGATCATTTTGACTGCATTGCTGAATTTGCCATGCAAAAATCAACGGTTGTCAACGTCACTAGTATTCTATCATAAAACCATAGCCCACTCCGTCAAAAATTTTATTCATTCTATATAAACCTTTATGTTAGTATAGTTTATTCAATTCCAATTGTAGAAAATAATCATTTATGCAATTTTTCTTCTGTTTTCTTATGCTTCTTTTTCTCTGTTATTCTTTTTTATTTTCTATGTTCGTTGTGTTTATATTTGTATTTGTTACTGTAGTTTTGTTTTTTTCCTTGATCATGATCTTGGTGTTTTTTTTTCACGCATACATTTCAGATTTATTTTAGTTTTGAAGTCAACTTGTGTATATTTCAGTACTCGTGAAACTGGAACAAACCGATTGACTTTTTGTTGTCAACGCCAAGTTTGGCATAGGATAGCCAAACATCTGTATTTTCTAACAAAACTATTTATTATTATTTTATGCTTAATATTATTTTATTTATTATTTATAGTTAAATTATCAAATGAAACTGTTTATCGTCATTTGTTTTTTATTTAATGTTAAACAGTTAAATAAAACTTTTTATTTAGACCAAGACAATGAGAATCTCAATAAAAGAACATATCTACATCAATAATTAAAACTACACAAAATAGTACAGTACTAAATTATTCAAAACAACACTTTAAAAATAAGGCCCCAAAAATACTGCAAACACAGAGCACAATCAAAAGTCAGTTCATGTATAAAATATATTATCTAAAAAAAAGCTTTTGAACGAATATATGGAAAAGTCATGAATCGTATTATGTGAGTCATAAAAACATAATCATGTATCAATTGACAGATGATACATTAGTACATAGTAGTTATTGATACAAGTGAAATTAAGAAAGCAAAATATCGTAAACTGAAAAGAAAAAATGAGTGCTTAAAAGGAAAGCAAAAAGGGAAAGGAAAAATAATAATAAAAGAAAAAAAAATCGCCTGGCGAAAATCCTACTCTGCATAGTGTAAGCCTATGGTTAAAACCGAGATTTGTATTCATAAACTAAAAAGAAGCTAAAATCTAGCCTCCTAGAGAGCTTCAAGAGAACTTTTTGAGACCAAACAAAAAAAGATTTATGCCAGAGATTATCAGCGCTTTTCCAGGGTCACACCCCTTTGAGTCTTTAACACGACCCAGCAACCTTTTAGGACAATTCTGGAAGACTTTGTTGAAGTAATAATTTAAGCATGTACCATATTAGATAATTGTGTTGACATCCTTAGCAAAAGTATACCCAGATATCTTTTGTCACGACCCCGTATACTCCACCTCCCACCCCCTCTGGGGGTGGGAGTATCTCCAGTTAGGAAATCCTGATCTGAACAAAAAAAAACTTAAAGAAAATCAGAATGCTTATATTTTTCATCACCAATACCCAAATTCGAGGCTTTACAGTTTAACTTCCTTATTTCCATCAATAAGACAAACAAATAATGGAGAACCTTCAAAAAGGCAGATACATGTCCTCAATTTCATTTGAATGCACCAGTCACGTCGTGGGAAACAATTCTTTTTTTTCTTTTTTTTTAAGGTTAAGACATTAAGACAGAGGTCAAGTACATTTTAGTACAAACCCAGTTAAATTTGTGACCTATGTAGGCCCAGTTTTCACCAAGGCTACCCCCCCCCTCTACCATGAACACGAATACCTTCTCCCCCATCCCTTCTCTGAAATTTCCTAATTTTTGCAAATTAATCCATTTAAGTCCTATTTTTTTCTGATTTGATGAGTTAAGTTTGAGTCGTAAATACGTGCAACGAGTACTCAGCAAAGTTTAAGTTTTGAATGACCAATTTTTGGAAATGCCTATTCCAGAGCCCGTTAAAGATCCGGTATCATGCTTTAGGCTCTCAAGTTTTCATATTGGAGTATCCAAGCTTTCCTATTATAACTATGTTGCCACACCATATCAACGCTCGAAAACAACACTACACCTGTCAAGTAATGAGAATTGATTTTCAACAAAAGTTAAGTTGCTCGAATATACTATTCGAGGGCATTTAAAGAGATCAAATTACAATTTAATATTTTTCAGACATGACAACGCTGTTTTGCCGAACAAAAGAATAGGTATTTAATCCAACTATTGTCTCATCAATTTGTTTCTAAGCTTCCAAGCTCTGAGTAGATATAATTATTATTTTCTTTGATGAATATAAGAAACATATTTATATATTTATACAATAGTTCTTCAACCCAGGTTTCTTAGATATCAAACATGTTAAAGGGACAACATACAATGGACAACATAGGCAAAGAATTATAGAATTTATTACGTCTTTTCTGATTGCAAACGATTTCAGAAATCGGTAGCCGGGACTCTCTAAGCGTCAGAGAAAACGAAATCGAGCACCAAGGTCTGTCCTTTAAAAAAAGTGAGCATTGACCTTGTATTAAGTGCATTAAAACATTATTTTGATAAGCACTTAGACGACTTAAGGCAGTGCTCTTTACCCCAGGGCATTCGCAAAATCATTTGCAAAAAGAAAAAGAAGAAACAAGACACAGAATAATCTCCAAGGATGTGGACGGTTTCCACAAATGATAAGAAAATTACTGATATTAGATTTAGTTAATCGCAAATAAATGGAGATAATAATCGCAAATAAATGGGGAGAAACAGAGAAGAAAAAAGAAAGAAAGAGAGAAAGAGAAAGGGGTAAATTACAGTTAAAGGACATGAACTGTTCAGAGGAAAACTCGATTCTTTTTCATCTGGCCTGTTATGCGTCCATTACTAACATTAAATTGAATTTAAAGGTCGGAGAAAAAAAAATCATCTCACACAAACAGCATCATCAGGGTTTTCTCTATAATTACGATTAAATTTAATAGCTATGTATTTAGCGAACCGCAAAATCAATACCTTATCAGAACCTCCTAAAACCTCTTGTTGAAGAACCCGTCTCTTGCCTTAAAATACCAAGGACAGTGAAAATTAATTTGGATCGTTTGAATTGATTAAATGGAAAGCTACAGAAACGTATATGTCCTAAAAATTGGGAAATTTGATTTTGAATGAAAAAGGACTCCATATGAAGTGGTGAAGTTTTTGGTGGTAGCAGGCGCCAAGGTGAAAAATCAGCAAAAATGAGCTAAGAGCTTGTAGCACAAAACGGCTTAAGAAGGTGTAACTTTCCTTTTAAGATGTAGTTGACTTTAGTAATCAGCTAATTGTTAAAGAATTTTTACGGAAGAAAAGCGTTGTTAATTTCAACTTAAGAGTTTTGCTTCTTTATGTTCAGAGTTTAACGTGGTAACACCGACGAAAATGTGGTATTACCCTAAAGAATTCATGACTTTCATTTAACTAAAAGCAAATCTTAGAGAATCCTAGTTTTCAGGTATGAGTAGGCCTGTGATGGCCTACTCATACCGATGTACCGATTTCATTTTGATGTCCTTGGTATTTCAAAGTTTGAGTAGTTAACCACGAAGACAAAAGAGAAGAAATTGCATCACATTTTATCACACACACCTCGTCCTTAAGGATTGTCTCACTTTTTTTCATTTTCATTTTGTCCAAATTTCACAGAGATCGTCTTGGATAATTGATCAATTTCGTTCGAAACAGACTCGGTTTGTTCAGGGTGCTTCAATGGAAGTCGAGGATAGTTGTCGTACTCGGATTCATACTGAGTTGTAGCTGTTGACTGCGTCATTTCGTGAGTGGCATCTACGTCATCATTTAATATTGAATTGACATCACTTAGAGCACCTAAATACAAATCAATTAAATGTGCTATTCAAGGAAATAATTGATGTAGCTGTTGACTGCATCATTTCGTGAGTGGCATCTACGTCATCATTTAATATTGAATTGACATCACTTAGAACACCTAAATACAAATCAATAAAATGAGCCGCTATTCAAGGAAATAAGGCTTATTTCAAAACCTTATATCTTTCTTTTTATCAAAAATTAGGCGCTTTAAAGATATATATATATATATATATATATATATATATATATATATATATATATATATATATATATATATATATATATATATATATATATATATATATATATATATATATATATATATATATATATGTATATATATATATATATATATATATATATATATATATATATATATATATATATATATATATATATATATATATATATATATATATATATATATATATATATATATATATATATATATATATATATATATATACTCCTGATATATAATATAGGAACTCCTGACAGTTGTTTTTTCTTCTATTTATGCTCCGCTTTTGTTACTTTATCGGGTTAAAAATAGATTATTATTATCATTATTATAGGAACTCTTGACTGTTGTGTCTCAGTTGGAAATATCCCTGTAGTTTGAGTTAGAAAGAAAGCACATTCATTATGCAAGTACGCAATATTACCCTGACTTAATTTCAATTAATGGAAAAGAGATAAATGGGGCCATGTCATTAAGCAGGCTGTGGAAACAAAATTCTTTGCTTTTATGGTTGACAAAACTAGAGGCATAAAAAAAAGGAAATTCTTACAGCTTTGATTCTTTTCTGAATTCTGATTCTGAATTCTTTTACGATGGAAGGTTAGAGAAAGTGTTGGCTGCTTTCAAATGAAGTAGAAAGTCAGTCGAGGTTCATGGACCATCGAGTACGGAAAACAGGACTGAGCTGGTCAGACTGTGCTGCACAATGCTATGATGGAATCCCATGAGCGGCTTTTTGCGGTACAAGCCCGTATTAAAACAATTTCACCTAGTATAACTGACACTCTCATTCCATGATTACATTTAGAACTTGAGACTAATGATAACTTTCTTCTACCAACGTCAAGAACTGTAATTTTTATCACAAATAGCAATATGCGCTACCAACTTTATGTTAGTGCTCATAATGCCACTGGGATAACTGTTCTTCAGCTGGCAAGATAATCTACTTTAAGATGGGTATTGTGGTATGGATCAGTGAGCAAATAACTGAATAGATTTGTCTGTATTTTGACCATTTTATCATTTACAAAAATGTCTAGTGATAGAAAATCAGCAGCTAGGGGCCGTAGAATTTTAATGAAACTCCAGATATTTGAACTTAATTACTCCATCTACAAGAAAAAAAATGTCCCAAAATTGCTTCCTGAGCCGCTGCAGGCACTAAACTTAGTTTTTTTTTTCTAAAGCTATTGGTCTTGTTTCAGCTATCGAGATAAAAGTATAACCACCTAAACTGAAAAAGTTTTGACGAAACCAAGAGTTGTCTCGTGAGCGTGGCCTCGCTGAAGACCTTTTGCAAAATTTGTCGGATTTTAATTCTTCATCCAAACAACAAAAGTATACATAGAGAGAAGCTAGCTGCTAATGTGGTTTTACAACCATGTCGACTTTGGGCCCAACCAATAATACCAGAGTGAAAAAAATCAACTAAAAATGCCTCGTTGCAGGATATTTTCTTAGAATAGATTTTCTTAGGAATTGGAATAGCAATAGATCATTTTCTAGGAACAATAATTTTCTTGGGATAAAGAGACTGTGCTCTAAGTTTGAAAGCCGCTCCTTGAATGCTTTACCATGGTTGGAGTCAATTTCTCCTCTAGATGCAGATTTCCTACACTTTCTTGATACTAGCCGCCTAGCCAGTATAGCAGGGAACTATAAGGAAAATTGCATTGACATAATCCTGTTAAAGTCACAAACAGATCCTGTGGAAACATTCACTGACCTTTTAGCCAATAAGGCAAATAATAATTCTCTGAAAGAAATTCTCTGAAAGAAATTCCAATAGCGAATTCCAAAGCTTTGAAAATATGAAAATTGTCATTACTCTGCCTGTGCTAGTAAAAAGAGATCCTTGATATTATATAAAAAAAAAAAAAAAAAAAAAAAAAAAAAAAAAAAAAAAACAACAGCAAAAAGTAAACTCAAAAACTGGGCCTAATTTGTGATCAGTTACCCCTTGGTTAGGTTTTTCAATAACGGGAGAGATAGGTAGTTTGGGGCCTGCAATTTAAAATTTCTTAACTTTTTGTGTATTTTTTTGCCATGATGGTAAAGGTGGTAAATATTTTGTGAAACGGAGAAAGAGCGAAAGGACTTTTGACTGGCCCGATTTTGTTAAAATATTTTAGAATAAAGCTCTATGCAGGACACAGGGAAGAGCAAACGCAGTGAAAATTATGTCTCTAATAAAGTTTAGTCAGAGAGAAAAAAGAGAGTTTAAAAAGAGAGTCATAAAAGATAACTGCTAGCAATAAGCGATCCTTGGCTGCACCAGGCCTGATTAAAACCTAACTTTGATGACAATGGGAAAAGAAAGGCTCAGCGACGTAGTGTTGATGTTAAGTAAGAAGGTTCTTGTGAAAGAACCTTATTATATAGGACCTATAGATGAACCTATATAGGTCAATCTCTGGACCTAGAAGTCAGTTGATATTTCTGGGTAAATAAAAACTCTTCGATTCCTCGTGTTACAATGAAGCTGTAAATTACTTTCCAACATGAGTTCTATATGTATTTACTAAACACTTCTAAATTGTTTTTTAAGTCTATTAGTGGTACTCCTTCGATATACCCACTCTTTTATATACTGCTAGTTTGGTTAATGCTAATGAAATAAAATAACATAGGATGGGTATATAATAGTTTAGAAACAAATTTGGGCTGTATATTTGCACATCAGGGGGGAGGGGGCAAAGCATAGCATATATTAAATATGTAACCTAACCTAGGTACCTTCCCCCCCCCAAAAAAAAACAAACAAAAAACTACACTTTAAATATCGCATACGCAATTAAAACCACGGTATACATTGTATTTCTCTACAGCGGTGTCTTGCATCATCCCGTCAAAACGGGTTTTTCATCACGTATTCAGTTTGAGATATATAAAAGAGTGGGTATATCGAAGGAGTACCCTATTAGTTGATTTAAAGAGAGGCATGTGCAGGCCATTTTAAATAAATATTGCTCTTAGCTTTGTGAGCAGGCCACTGTGAGGGCTCCAGAAAGGTTATCGGGACCCCCCCCCCCCCCGCCATAGTTCAGAATGAAATGACGCTACTGGCACATCAATTGTCATCAATATTGTCACCAATTCTGGACACAGAGGATGATACTTTCAAAATATATTTTTTTAATTATCATTATTAATTACTATCCTAGTAGTTTTTCTAAACTATTTAAGAATTTTCCACGATTAAGTTTAAAAAAAAGGAAAGTTCTCTAAATTACTATCTTGGTAGTTACTATCTTAGCAACACACTGCTGACCTGACGGAGGGACCTTAGTAGTCAAGAAGCGTCGCTAATCGAAACAAACTATCTTAGTAGTGACAGCAAGTGTTTTCTTCCAAATGAAATAAACAAGTAGGGTAATAAAATGGAGATTAAGAACCAGAGTGAAACAAGCCCAGAAAAAAAAAAACTTTACATAACTCCGAAAATTAAGTAAATTACGTAAAATTCCTTACTCAATAAGACCAGTAAACAATGTTTACAGAATTTTATTACGAGGATTAGTTTACAATCAATCATATGTGAAGAGCCCGGATAATAAGAAGAAACAAGATGGCATCTATTTTATCTGATTAATACAATTACACAGATATCGTAAAATTACAGAATTTCAAAAAATTTATAGATTTTCCAAAACTTTTCAAGGCAAATCATTTTGGATGAGACTTAGATAAGTAAAGTGTCATTTAAGTGAATAATTACTTAAAACAGAGCTTGAAATGACCCCCATCCCCCGTAAAATCCATGGTAAAGCCAAGTATAAGCTGTTTTCAAAATTTTAAAGGCATTTGGAATGTATAGAATTTCACAGACGCCAAAGAAGAATGTTAATTTATCTTCTTGATTTTGTTTTTGCGACAGATTCATAGGCTAGAACTTTTTTTAGGTTATTTTTAGTTATTATTTTTTTTTTTTTTTTTTTTAAGTCAACATATTCGTATAAGCAAACTTATTAAATAATAAAAAAATTTCAAAAATTTCTGAAAAGTATGGATTTTGGGACTACAAGATGGGTGGCTTAAATTAGTCAGGATGGCTATCTGTTAGGTTATATATACATACGGTTTTAAATAAAAAGACTTTTCATTTTGCTAGGATTTCAATTTAGAAGAGAGCCAGGGGCACAAGCAATATTACACTGCAGTTTTAGTGACTTTTGTCTGTGTTTCATCATCACATCAAATTTATTTTTAAGACCTAAAGCTATAGTTTATCATACTTTATCATATATTTGTTGCTTTTACTTTTTCGTATAGTGTTTCTCACCTTTTTGCGTTATTTTATTTAAGAAAGTTTTTTATTTTCCTGTTGAACTTTTACTAGCATTGGTACACTTAATTCTAATTATAAATCAAAAGGTAGAATGGACTAAGAAACTATTTAAATTAGTTAGGATGGCCATAGAACATAGGGAGAGATTTCCATAGGGCACACAAACAAGTTTGTAAAGAGTTATTTTTCATTTCGAGATAACACAGGTTAGGTTTATTTTCAGTATGATCTTAATATTGCCTAGTATTGGTTAGGGCTTTTAGTAATTTCATCGTTTTTATTTATATTGTTTTATAGCCATGGCCCCTGAGGTTTCTATAACGAATAGATCTATGTATCTGTCAACAAGCTTAACCACACGAAATTAAAGTGAGCACAACCCAGGGCTGGGAGGATTATTACTTACGCAACATAAACACATTGTTTGATTCTGTGTTGTGTTCCCACCAATGCTTCTTTTCTTTTTGGAAAAATTACCCATTTTCTTTTCTGTGATTACATTTACTAATGAGTTAATTATTAATAGGAGCTTAAATATTGGCTTCTAAGTTAGACTCTGTTGCAGTAAGCAAGCTTTGAAGTAAGTGATATTTCGGACTTGCTGGTTTAATCCATTGATAGCTGGTTCTAGGAAAACATAGAATGGATTTTGAACGGGGATTTAGAGGATTGGCCAGGGCCGAGCGAAAGTCCACCCCTATGCAAAGTTTGTGTACAGAGCGAATATTATTTTTGAGTTAGTCTACTTTGAGACCCCGCAAAGGGAGTCTGTAATGAGAGTTTATAGTTGTGTTTGTTGTAACATTTTGAAAGAATACAAGTAAGCTTCGAACTTGAATTTTCTACAGCCTCGTGAGATTATTTTTCCAGGAACCCAGACAGGGTAGGAAGAGAGTTACGAGATACTGTCATTATTATATTGACAGGGGGGTTCGTTACCTCCAAGGAGATAGTTAGAAATTAGCGGTAACCCAGGGTGGGTAACCTTGGCCTTAAAGTGGCTAGTAGACCACTCGATCATGTTATTATACCCTGGTCCAGGGCATGCAGTAAAGCGGATATAATCAAACCCGATATCCACAGAACCATTGGGGTAAACCTAGGCATCCCATAAAATTTGGCGCCGCCAGGGACTTTTCCCTCTAGTAAGTGGTATAGCACCATTTTTGCACCAATAAGTGGTGACGCCCGTACATTACGACACCAATACTGGTGGCAATAGTGCCATACCGGTATAACACTGTGCCATACCGGTATAACACTGTGCCATACCGGTATAATAATTCTATATCAGAGAGTTCAGTCATTTTATGCGAATACAGAATCCTAACAAGGGACCTCCTCTTTCATCTATACTGGCCAACATGGAGAGGGAACTGTAAAAAAAAAGCTATAGAAACTTGCCTTCCGCATCAGTAAGTCCATTTTCATTTAAAACTGAAGCATATTCCAAGCCTTGTTCGTCACTTGTGTATCCATTTGAGTCTGACTTGTCACTGGCTAGTAAAGGACTCCGATCTGCATCACTATCATCATCCGACCACTCTGACTGGCTCGTTTCATTACAGGCAATTTGCGTAAGTTTGAACATGTCCTTAAAATAATTTTTCAAGGTTTAAATTAACTTTTCTTTTTGTTGTAAGTAGAAAAACAAAATCACTCTGAGCATATTTATAGATAAGCAGATATTTTTAACCTACATTAAGCACAGAAAAGGAAAACTATCATTATCATTAGCCTACCAAGATTAGCTTGTTTCATTTTTGACTAGGATTTGTACTAATAATGAAAAAAAAACTACAAGCTCTAAAGCCTTGCCCTTATTCGAAAAGTTTCTGTCTACACATAACTTCAAAGTACAAAAGCAAAATATAGTATCATCACAGAAGAAAAAGAAAGAGAAACCACTTCATTTTTTTCTTATTTTTAGGTTCCCAGCATCGATAAATTAAACATAGATTAGAGATTTGGGTATTTCTTTGAAATTTATACAGATACTAAGTTCCTACACCATTTGATTAGTGTTTTATGGATGACTTTGTCTGAAAAAGTTATGCTCATGATGAAGGTCATATCCAGGGTTTTGTTCGGAGAGGGGTAATTTCATTTGGAAGGGAGGGGGGTCAAATCGGGTGACTCCCTCCCCCCTTTGGATATGTCCCTGTCTGTGATATCAAGCCAAGTTAGGCTCTTTAAATGCAATACCCAAAGCCTACAGACAGTCTAAATAAAAGGAAGACCGACCGTTATTAGAGGCTAAATATTCAAAGGGAGGGGTACAAAACACTATGTAAATGTCCCCAAGATACCAATCAACACATAAAAATTTATACTTAATGGAAAGCAGCTTGTACATACTTGTAAATTCTACTAAAAGGAAATTTTAAAGAAAAAACTACTTTTCTTAGGGTACTTCAAAGTTGTAGTCATAATTTTGTTTTAAGGTCCAAACCACTTGGGGAGGGGTCTCCCCATGTTATGGAGGGGTCTAACATGAAAAGAATCTTTTTTAGTCATTATGAGTATGAATTCATATGGAGGTTTTCACGCTCAGGAGTCAGGGTTTGAACCCCAAAAACACTCCTCTTGACTACCCAAGCGATGCGCTGTGAATATTAATTTCTCTTTTTTTGGAGTAGTAAGATTCAATTTAAGTAGTTTTAATTTAAATTATAATGAGTTTTAGCTATGATTTTATCCAGAATCTGAAACCGCATTGAAAAAATTCCTAAGAGCCAAAGCTGAAAATCCATGAAATAGGCTATATCCACATAATATATTTCCATGTGCAATCCATCATACACAAACATTTTTTTTCAATAATGAGATTCAAGCGTTTAGACATTTAAAGGTTTAAAAATTTATACGAATCAGTCAAATTTTCATTTTCCACCACCTATACGAAACATGCCAGGCCACATCGCAAAACAACAAACAAAAAAACAAACGAATTCAAGCCACAAACAGACATGTGCTTTATGGCAGATTCGAATCCCCTATATAAGTGACAAGTTCATCATGTAGACAATGCATTTTTATAGAGAGTAAAGATAAGAGAGTTCGGAAACAATGAGGCTTTAATCATGCAACAGATCAGGACTAGGAAGGCTGGAAACTAAAATTATACTGAGCGGTCAATATCGATAAAATAAAAGTTCAAAATAGGGATAGAATCCTTTTTAATATACAGTGTATAGAAAATTCACAAAAAAATACCAGATATTTCGGTCACATATACAGTGACCGTCATCAGTAGTAAAACTGTACTACTGATGACGGTAAACTGTATATGTGACCGAAATATCTGGTATTTTTTTGTGAATTTTCTATACACTGTCTATTAAAAAGAATTCTATCCCTATTTTGAACTTTTATTTTATCGTCATGGAAAGGCAGTGTGGTCTCCAAAATTATCTAAGCGGTCAATATAGTACTAACAGTGAGTACATCGTGATCAGAATCTTAATGGTTCAAAATTTTGTCAATTCTTTATATTTAATATCTTAACCTATAGTGAAATATATCCTAATTCAACAAAAAAAAGAAGTAAGACTCAGCCATTTTAAGATGGTGCAAGCTCACTGCAGCGTTTATCCGCTTGAAATCGACACATTGGCAAACACTAGGGATTATATGTTACTTTAAATTATCTAACGCAAACTTAATCTGAAAACTCCTACTTTTTTTCTTCTCTTTTCGGTCATCTAGTAAAACTATTTTTGGGACTTGGTTTTTGTGCATTCCGAGAACACGTCCCTACAACCTAAACATTACACAGTATGGGTACAAACCACTTTACTCGTAAAGAGTATGATTATCCCGTCACTAAAATCCCCTCATATTACGTGACACTGTAGCCAAAGGAGTTTGATTATGAAATGAGCGGTTTAATTACAAAATTTTGTCAACATGACTAAGCAAATATAGACAACAAAGGGGAGCGATGAAGATCGTGCACTCCTGGTTTGGCAAATAACTTCTACTTGGCAAATAACTTCTTGGCAACTATTAAGGGAAAATAACTTCTCATCATGAGCTACGTTGGGCCAATAAAACTTTCCACGGCTAAAATTAGGACCGTTAAAGTAAGCTTCAACTTCTTACTTTTGTTTCATTTCTCCTTATAGGGCTTATATGGGAATAAATGGTCGCGAGTCACATTTTGCAACAAACTGCTTTATTTTTCAAATTCTATTAGAAGTGAATCAGTCAAGGTCTATCACGCCTTAAGAGTTAGGGGTATAGGAAATAGGAACATCAAAACACTTGCCCAGATCATAATTCGGCTTAAATATCCATCATTAAAAGTTTGATTTGCGCAGTAAAGAAATTTTTCAAGTATGGGAACAAAAATAGAGCTAGCCAGTTTTGCTACTGATGTATTCAGATACAAAATAGATATTGTAGTAATAAAATAATAAAAAAAGCAACTGAGACAGAAAGCACAAAATACCTTTGCATCAGATTTTTTCTTGGCCTTCTTCCAATTTTGTGCCAAATAAATATCATCGGATACTTCACTAATCGGAGTTTCAACCGTCGTAGCTTTTATTGCCCTAGAACAGCGAGAAGAGTAGGTAGATAAAAGACAAATATTACAATAAATCCATAGAAATAGTAAAAAAAAAAAGGATCAACTTATTTTGCAAATAACCCAGGTTTGTAAATGTCCTTATACTACTATTAGCGAAAACTGTAGAATGTTACAGACTTCAAACAACAATATATGGGTTGAATACACCTAATGCCACCTATGAACAACTTTGGCGAAATCCCAAGGTCCTTTGGGCCTGTAACTATCTTCTCGAAATCATAAAGTATAGCGATTTTTTGTATAAATTGATTGCTATCTATTTTTTTCAAATATGCCTCCACCAAACTTGCCTTGAAATAGCGCTCAGTATATGTGCCTGATTATTACTAGTGTTAACTAAAAATAAAAAGCTTAATCTTTCTACTAATAGCATGAAATATGCTCAAATAAGCGGAACTTAAGCATAGTCCAAGCATTGCTTGGGTTTGAAAGATTCGTTTCGACGAGTTATCCAGAATAAAAACAAATGAAGTGCAAATAGTTATAAGCACGGCACAGAATTTCTATTAAAAATAAACAAAATTAAATTGCGAAAAAGAACCCCCCTCACAAGATGTTAAAAATTGCTATGTCCATACTGTTCAAACCATCTCGGTAGAAAAAAAAATCCTCACCAGTCTAAATTTAAAAGTACTCGCTCAGAAAGTAAAAATTCAAGCTGTCCGCAAATCACTACTGTCAAGCCTAAAATCCGTATTTGATATTTTTACACCTGTGAGATGATTACCAAAATTGTTTGCTACGCTGTTTACAAAGGGAGGTACAGCATGGGCAATCAGGAGTGCCAAGTCTCGAATATGAAGGGGAAAGGCGCAAAATTTATTTTTAAACTCAGTTGGGGGGGGGGGGGGCAATATTGTTGTTTTTTCAACGAAAACATCAAAACATTTTCAAAATACCGAGTGGGGGGGGGGGTCTAAGGTGAATTACCCCCCCCTCAATTGACGCCCCTGGTGGCGATTTAGACTATGACGATCAAAGGGTGATGAAAATACATTGCCCTGCTGGTCCTCTCTTTGATAACAACTTAGCATACGTTTTTGTCAATTATTTCAGAAGCGACAATATATATGATACAGCCTTTAAACAGTGGCGTAATTTCTTCAAAATCCCGGGCGTCAGGGGGGGGCAAATTTGGAGCCAATTTTCCCAATTCAAGCAAAAATGACAGTTAAAATTGAAAAATGAGTCATATATTACGATAAAGGCATAGATATACTGAAGAAAACTGACCTGTTTCTGGTGATACTTGAATTATGCAGGCTTATCTTAATTTGGACAAGATTTTTTGCAGAAACTAAATTTCAGCTGGCGTGGGGGGGCAAACTGAGGTCTGGGGGGGGGGGGGGGAATTTGGTCTGGAGGGGTCAGTTGTCCCCTCTGCTCCATAGCAAATTACGCCCCTGTCTTTAATCTTGACAGCAACAAAATTCAGATTGAAGCTAGTATTAGGAAAGCAGATGAAAAGAGAAATACTCCTTGGGTTTTCAATTTCGTAAAAGAAAAAAGAAAATGGGGACGTCTATTAATTTGTTGCTTTTAATCCAAAGTTTCTCATTTTATTTATTTTTAGAATCTATCTTAACTTCCCCTATGTGCATATATGTCTAAGCACGGTTTAAAAACTTTGATCAGAGGAAACTGAAGAAGCTTGCAAAAAATATCGTAGCCAAACCGACTGACAGGTACATGCGCAGCAATTTATTTTAGGGCGGGAGAAAACGAAAAAAAGACGAATTATGTCATTAAGAAAATTGCAAAAACACTATTATTTAGGAAGAAAAATGGGCACGTAGTCCAAACAAAATAGACCACATATTAAGTCTTTAAATAAAAAAAGAGAAGATATTCGACAGTTTTCAGTCATCAACGTTAAGCGCTGAAGTACGGCTAGATGCACTGCATCTAACCAACACTATCAAGTCTCATTAGTGTTGTGTTTTTTTTTATCCTTATTTAGTAGTCCAATTTTTACACCCAGGAGTTCACAGTGGATAGAACTTTATTGTTTTCAATCGATTTATCTTAATAATTAAAAAAAAACTTTCTAAAAAGAAGTTTTTCAAATAGAAGTAAAGGCTATTTTAAACTTAAGATCATCAGATACAAATACCTGCTAAAATTCAAAGTCAAAACGACCAGAAATTACTATTAAAGAATAAATGAAACGAACAGAAAACGAACAAAACGAACATAAATTAAATAAACAATTATTGTAGACAAACATACAATAGATACTAATATAAATCAAGCTAGAAACGAACAAAAATCACTACAAACAAGAGTTTAGGTTCCTTCTCTCACTCGTGTTTCACAAGAGTTTCCTTCTCTCACTGTAAAAGGTTAAAAGCTCCTCGTCATTGGCGCTTTGCTGGAAACGAATTATACTACCAATATTTTCTTTTGTACTTAAAATTGAAATAAACATTAAAAATACAGTTTAACTTATTAGTTTTTTCTAAGAGTGTTCAAGACTACAAGTGTTCAAGAGTTTGGATACTGCCCCCTTCCTTAACTGTAAAAACCTAAAGCCTACTGCGTCATTGGTGCTTTACTGAAACCGAATTATATTACAGATATTTTCTTTTCCAGTTCTTACAGCATTGAAAATGAAATAAAATTACAATGAAATAAAATTCACTGATGGATCTTTTAACAATTAATATCATTATGTTTCAAATATTCAATTTGATTTTGCTTATACTTTCCAAGACTGTTCAAGACACATATAGTTTTCAGTAAAGCGCCAATGTTATTTTTGTTCGTATCAAGCTTGATTTGCATATTCAATTAAAGTTTAACTCGTTTTAAGATTTATTTATTCATTTATATTAGTATCTATTGTAGGTTTGTTTACATTGATTGTTTATTTAATTTCTGTTCGTTTTGGGTTTCATTTATACTTCAATAGCAAATTATTTTTTTCCATTTTAATCTTGATTTGCATATTCAATTTAAGCACTACTCTCTTTACGATTTATTTATTCATTTATATTATTACTTGTTGTATGTTCTTTTGCTATGTTTGTTTATTTAATTTCTGTTTGTTTTGGGGTTCATTTATTCTTTAATAGCAATTTCTGGTCGTTTTGACTTTGAATTTTAGCAGGTATTTGTATCTACTGATCTTAAGTTTAAAATGGCCTTTACTTTTCTTTGAAAGACTTCTTTTTCAGAAAGTTTTTTTTAAATTAATTTTTGTTCGTTTTTGATTGCAAAACTATCAAGTTTTCAAAAATTCCTTATAACAAAATCAAGCTTTTTCAAATGTTCATCAAAGTATCAAAACTAGTATCAAAGTAACAATATGAAAGTAAAAAAATAAAAAAAGTAAAGAAAGCATCAAAGTAAACAAGGTGTCAAAGTAACAATAAGCAACTTGAATAACTTACAGCCCTTGCACCGTAAATCAAAGTTGTCACGTAAATCAATAAATCCAAGTATTGAACTAAAAAAAAGTTTCAAAGTAACAAAAAGCAAGTTCCGTAACTCAGAGCCATTTCCCCGGGGTTGGGGGGAGGGGTTCATCTCCGGAAATATAGTTATTTGGCCTTTGAACTTTTGACCAACAGAACAGGAACAGAACAGGACCAACAGAAATTAATTCCTATTATAGTTAAAACTCAAAAAGACCAGAAGTGAATGTCTACACTGAAAGACGCCTGTCCCCGGGCCCTGGGGGGTTGTGTCGACCCAGGAGTTTTAATATCTGATGTTTGAACTATTTTTAACAAAATGACCATCTCAAAATTTTTATCGGATGGGTTTGGGGAGGCATGGAGGGGGAGGGGCTAGTTGCCCTTCGATCTCTTTTAACTCTGAAAAATTGAACTAGAACTTTTAATTTCCAAACAAATGAGCCCTCTCTGAAGTATATACGCGCATCCCTTCTATAAGAACCATATATACCTCCAGGGCATAACTAACAACACCTGCCCCTGGGCCCTGGGGGTTTGTGTCGACACTGCAGTTTTTATTATCAGATGTTTGAACTATTTAAAAAAAAAATGGTTATCTCAAAAATTCTATCCAAAATTTTTGGGCTTGGGGGGGGGGGGTGACAGGAGGGGGGGAAGTTGCCCTTGGATCTCTTTTGATTCTTAAAAAGTGAACTACAACTCTGAGTTTCCAATCGAATGAATCCTCTCTGAAGTTTATACGAGCATCCGTTCCATAAGATACATGAATGCCCCCAGGTCAGAACTTACAACGACTTCCTCCGGGCCCTTGAGGGGGGGGGGGTTGACACCAGAGTTTTTGTTATCTCACTTTTTAACTATTTTTAACAAAATAAATAGCTATCTCAAAAATTTTACCTGATGCATTTGGGGACCAAGCGTGTGGAGGGGGGGGGGTTAAGTTGCCCTCCGATCTCTTTTGACTCTTAAAAAGTGAACAAGAACTTTCACACAAATTAGCCCTCTCTGAAGTATATATGAGCATCCCTTCCATAAGAACCATATATCACCCCAGGGCATAACTTACAACGCCTGCCCCCGGGCCCTGGGGGGTTTGTGTCGACACGAGAGTTTTTGTTATCTAACCTTTCAGCTATTTTTAACAGATGGCTATCTAAAATCTTCATTTGATGCATTTGGGAAAAAAAGGGCGTGGAGGGAGGGGCTACTTGCCGTCGATCTCTTTTGACTCTAAAAAGTAAACTAGAACTTTCACATTCGAATCAAATGAGCCCTCTCTGAAGCTTATACGAGCATCCCCTCCACATGAACCATATACACCACCAAGGTATAACTTTCAACGCCTGCCCCTAGGCCCTGGGAGGTTGTGTTGACACAGGAAATTTTGTCATCTGACCCTTGAACTATTTTTGACAAAATGGTTATCTCAAAGTTTTATCTGATGCACTTGGGGGAAAAAGGGCGTGGGGGGAGGCTAGCTGCCCTCCGATCACTTTTGACTCTTAAAAAGTGAACTATAACTTTCAATTTCCAAACAAATGAGCCCTCTCTGAATCTTATACGAGCATCCCTTCCATAAGAACCATATATGGCCCCAGGGAATAACTTAAACCGTCTGTCCCCCAGGCCCTGGGGGCTTGTGTCGACACAGGAGCTTTTGTTATCTGATATTTGAACTTTTTTTTTAATGGCTATCTCAAATTTTTATCGGATGTATTCGTGTGGTAATGTACGGGTGTCACCACTTATTGGTGCAAAAATGTTGTAAGACAACTTACTGGAGGGGAAAGCCCCTGGCGACGCCAAATATTATAATGAAATACCCGCGCTTACCACAACGGTTCTCTAAATATAAGGTGTGTTAGTACCCAGTTTACAATATACCCTGCCCCAGGGTATGATAACGTGATCGAACGGTCAAAGGACCAACCATTAAGGCCAAGGGTACCCACTCTGGGTTAACACTATCTCCTTGGAGGTAACAAATCCCCCTGTCAACATAATAATGACAGTATCTCGTAACTCTGTTCCTACTTTGTCTGGGTTCCTGGAAAAATTAGTCTACACAGCTGTAGAAAATATCTTACTTATAATCTTCCAAAGGTCACACACATATAACAAAAAGAATAGACTTCCCCAACCGGGGTCTCAATGCAGACTAACTCAAAAATAATATTCGTTCTGTACAACAAATTTGCATAGGGGTGGACCTTCACTTGGTCCTAGTCAATCCTCTCAATTCCCATTCAAAATCTATTCTACTTTTTCTTAACTTTATCTTTCAATGGCTCAAACGACGAAGACCAAAATAGAATTTACTTCAAAGCTTACTTATTGCAAAAGAGTCTAGCTTAGCAACCAGAATTCAACTTAGGATTAAAAATTATCTTATAGGCGAATGTAATTACAGAAAAGAAAATGGGTCATTTATCTGAAAAGAAAAGAAACAGGGGCGGAACCCCAACAGGACGGGTTTAGGGGAAAAGGGCCTGGGGGGAGAGCTAGTTTCCCTTGGATCTATTTAATTGTTAAAAAGCGAACTAGAACTTTCAATTTCCAAAAAGATGAGCCCTCTCTGAAGTTTATACGAGCATCCCTTCTATAAGAGCCATATATACCCCCAGGGCATAGCTTACAACGACTTCACCGGGCGCTGGGAGGATATGTCGACACCAAAGCTTTTGTTATCTGACCCTTTAACCATTTTTAACAAAATAGCTATCGCAAAAGTTTTACCCGGTGCATTTGGAAAAAAGGGCGTGGATGGGGGGGGGGGGGGGGCTAGTTGCCCCCTGATCTCTTTTGACCCTTAAAAGGTGAACAAGAACTATCACTTTCCAAAAAATTTGCCGTCTCTGAAGTATATACGAGAATCCCTTCCAAAAGAACCATATATGCCCCCTAGGTATAACTTACAACGCCTGCCCCCGGACCCTGGGGGTTTTGTCGACGTCAGGGTTTTTATTATCTAACCTTTTAACTATTCGTAACAAAATGGCTATCTCAAAATTTTTATCTGATGCATTTGGAGAAAAGGGGGGTGGCGGGAAGGGCTAATTGTCCTCCGATCTATTTTGACTCTAAAATAGTGAACTGGAACTTTTAATTTCCAATCAAATGAGCCCTCTCTGAAGTTTTTACGAGCTCCTCTTCTATAAGAACCATATTTACACCCAAGGCATAACTTACAACGCCTGCCCACGGGCCCTGGGGGCTTGTGTCGATCCCGGAGTTTTTATTATATGATCTTTGAACTACTGTTAACAAAACGGCTACCTCAAAATTTGTATCGGGCGTGGGGGGCTAGTTGCCCTCCGATCACTTTTGACTCTTAAAAAGGACACTAGAACTCTCGACTTCCAATCGAATGAGCCCCCTTTGAAGCTTACAAGACGACCCCTTCCATATGAAGTGTCGCTGGGAAAAAAATGACAATAATAAATAATAAAACATTAGAGCCGTGTGGTCTTTACAATAGGCAACGCTATAGCGTTGCCTCTGATAACTTGGTATTAAGATAAAATACTCGTTTTTCTATAAGATGTTCGTCTGATTCAAGCAAAGACACCCTAACGCTCAAAAGGAAAGAAAACGACACTTGGTTCGTGGTTGGAAGAGATATTAGAGGCGATAAGAAATTCGCAAATAAGTGGCAGGAGAATATATAATGTAAAACTAAATGGACAAAAGTGAACCGAAAACCCAACTAATGTATTTTGGTCTTGGACAACGGTCGGATCTTATGAAGTTGAAAACATCTTTTGATGTTTTCAATCTAATCTTTTACGATTAGATCATAAAGAAAGACTTTCGGTTTTATCAGTTAAATATATCTTATTCCTCTACGTGTCTAACTAAGATAGATACAAATCTTACTTGTGTCTTAAAGCATAAGGGTGGAAAAGGTGTGTGTTTCTCATAGTCTTGTCTAGGAATCTGCGTGGGGGAGATAAAGGAAAAAGTAAAAGAAAAAAGTTAAAGGAAATTAAAAGAGGAGCTCAAAATGGACATTCAGGGAAGGTACAGGGAAATTCAAGGCAAACATGTTAAAAGTCTGGAGATGTGGAACTTGCATTGATTTTCTGGAACTTACAAAAATTTGGAGTCTTATATTCAAAGGAGGGGGGGGTATTTTCCGCAGGGAGATATTTTTCAAGGGGGTATTTTCCGCGGAGGGGGGGGGGGAACACCGGCAGCCATTTATAATATATGTGTTAATATGCTATAAAGTCCCATCCCTACATATATTGATAACTTGGAACTATGTTTTTATAGCTGATCTTCGGGCCGCTTCAAGAGGCATAGCTTAAGGAACCTCAGTTCTAGAAAGATAAACGGAGGGAAACGTGTTGCTTATATATTGTTAGTTTCGGGGCTTTATTAAAACACAGTCCATATATTAAAATACCATTAACTCATGGCTGAGTCTCTGAATGGCTCAATAGTAATTCTGACAGAAAGTCTGAAATAAAGAATCTATGGCATTACTTTCAATATGATAAAACATTTCCTCACCTTGGGATTTGGGAACTTGAAGGTGGCTGGACTTTCATTGGGCTTCCTGAATGAGTGGCCAACGCCGAATCGTTTTCCATTGGCATTGCATGGGGGGACATCGGCGACGGCGCTTCCGAGAGCTGCAAAGTCATCTTGTTTTCTTCTGGATCAAATCTCAGTCCAAAAACTGTTCCAATTGGTACTGGATTATTTTGTACTTCAGTCGTTTTCACAGAGGAATTTTTCAGCACAGGGGATTTGACAGTTTTTCTTAAAAGATTCGTTAATATGTCATTCACATTTTTCATTTCTTCGTAAGTCAGTTCATTATCAGGTGAACAAGGATCGTCACTTGGTCGAAAAGGAAATATAAAATCTCGTTCTTTCACATTTGATTCGATGCTTTTCCCAGAGTTTTTTACTTTCTCACTATCCCTTTTCAGTCTCCAACTAGCAACTGGGATTTTCGAAGGTTTTGGAGTCGGGATTTGAGTATTTTCACCAGGACAAGATAAAGGGGTTTTGTCATCATCACTGTTTCTATCATTAAAAAACTCAAAACTTGCACAACTTTCCCCGGTATAGGATTTTAAAGTGTTTACAGGTAAAGGACTAATACAGCTAGTTTCAGATCCCCCGTGAAAGTATATTGCTTGCTCTTTATTTCCGAACCAAATTTTTGGGCCATCAGTTTGGTCTTTAGGAGTCTCTTTGGATGCACTTTCAGAAGAGCTATCAGGTCCCAAATCAGATCTCAGGTTTGAAAGACTCAGGGGACCAAGCTCTTGCCGGTTCGAGATTCCTTCCCAATCGAGTTTCCCTCTGGTATCAGGATAAATGTATTTTGAGCTTGGCTTCTTCCCTGGATAAGGAACAGGACTATCAACATCAGTCCGACTTGGATCAGACCTCGTATAGCTTTCATCAGAGGAACTATCACCAGTTTCAGATCTGTTTAGACTGCTAATATCTTCAGCTGAACTATGCAAACGAGGGATATCAGACCTCCGTAGAGGCCCAATAAGATTTTCATCTGAGCGGTGTCGAAACTGATGGGGTCGACATGGATTCACTATATCGAATTTACTATCTCTTTGACTATGACCAGGCATTGAATTACTAGTTTTGGGTGGCAAGTGACCACTTCCTGACCAAGGTAACATATATTCGTCTTCTTCTATAGGAGGTTGAACTTTTAATCTTAAAGGTGAGTCTTTATCAGATTCACTCCCAATAGGACTTAGTCCTTTGTGGAAGGAGTCGATAGGAGGTGCCCTCATTTGCAGTGGTTCTTCTCGCCTTCTAATAGGGTTATAAACTGGTCTTATGGGGAGATCTAAGTCACTTTTATTTTTAATAGGCTGTACAAAAGAAGTTTCCCGAATGTCTCTGGGCCGGGGAGGTGTCCTTGTTTTAATCAGCTTCTTCGGAGGAGTTTTCGAATTTCTTTTATAATGCTGCTCGCTTAAACTTCCGTTTCTGCTCTGTGAATTATTTGCACTAGAATCACAAGATCGAAATGAGTTGTGCGCACTTTGATCAGAATGGCATCTTGGAGCACTTGGAGGCGGCGGTGGGGGTGGCGGAGGGGGGCAAAATTGTCTAAGAGGTGGCTGTACAAAGTGGTATTGTCGCATTTGCTGATGTACAAGAGCAAGAGGTGTAGGGATTCCACCGTAGAATTGCAGCACACCTAAAACAGGTTTGTTAGTTACACAATAGCACACAAGCACTAAAAACAGTATATTAAACTGCAACCTAAGCGGACGAACAAAAAAGTTGTGCTACACAAGATTACTTGAAACATATATTGTGATTATATCGTGGTATGTCACATACTAGGTCGTCTTTTATAAACCACAGAGATAAAGATTTTGGTAGAATTTAATCAAGGGATTCTTCAAATGCAGCATTTACGCAACGGCAAATGGTCAAAAAGGAAAAAATTCATATTCTACTAAAAAAATAATGGCTTCCCTGTGAAGGTTTTAGTGATTTTGGGAAGCAGCATTTTATTAGCATTTGAATCTTTATGAACAAAAATCGTTGCCAAATTAAAAATTATTCATTTTGCTTATTTACTTTTGCTGTTCAACGAGGCAACGCTGACAGAAATGTGACATCGCCCTATGATTATAATTTTCAGACAACCATAAGAAGAATCTTACAAAACCATGGTTTTCAGGTATGACTAGATCTAAATGGGTCTAAGGAGAAAAATGTTTTTATTTTGATGTCCTTGGTACTTAATTTCAGAAATTTCAAAAATTCTGAAACGTATCTGAAAAGCGTTATTTCTAACTGATTCACAAGATTTTTAGCAGTTTCTCCCAAATAAATCGTCGCGATTTCTCATATGCAGTAAAACTTGTAATATAATGAATTTATTATTACCAAATGCAGTAAGTATTCCAAAGTTTGTTTATATACTTATACTTATACTTTTAACAATAACCATTTTGCTTGCGTATATAGGACCAAACAGGTTTTTCTGGTAGGTAATTCTATTCTACAGGGTCATTACATCTTTGCCAAGAGATTTACGTAATTAATTAAACCTGTATTATAAAACCAGCGCGTCTTGTTTCGAGTTTTAACGGACAAGTTTTTTTGAAAAGCAGACAGTTTTTTTTTGTTTAGCATTTGCAAAAAAGGGGTAATTAGTGATTGGAAAAATTTTTAATGCTTTTACAAACGGAGATGTTTCATTAACCTTTGCAAAAAAAGAGGTAATGGGATTTGCAAATTGTAGGAGATGCCATGATTATGTACTGTATAATGCACAAGTGATGTTTTGGAGCGTATTGTCAATTTAACGAGAAATGACTGAAAAGTATTTTGAGGGAGATGGGTCGTATGAGAGTTCAGTTAAAGGGGGTACAGTTACACGGGGGTTTCGGTTATACAGGGGTTCAGTAACCAGGGGGTTCAGGTGCACGGGGGTTGAGTTAAATTGGGATTGAGTTCCACGAGAGTAGTGCTTTGTCGTGGTATAGATCGTCACAGTTACATTCTCTTGATCTTTCAAAGTTCACTTTGATGTTAGTTACATGGGGGGTTCAGTTGCACGGGGGTTGAGTTAAATGGGACTTGAGTTCCACGAGAGTAGTGCTTTGTCGTGGTATCTTTTAAAAGAGCTTTAAGGGGTTTGAGAGACTCAGTTGCCTGATTCCGTGTGGTTTTTCTTTTCATGGTGGTCATTAAAAACGAAATTTTTGTGTTAAAAATAAGTAGTTTTTGTATCTTTTAAAAGAGCTTTAAGAGGTTTGAGAGACTCAGTTGCCCGATTCCGTGTGGTTTTTCTTTACTTGGTGGTCATTTGTTGTATCTTTTAAAAGAGCTTTACGGGGTTTGAGAGTCTCAGTTGACTGATTCCGTGTGGTTTGTCTTTAATTGGTGGTCATTAAAATCGAAATTTTTTTGTTAAATAAGTAGTTTTTGTATCTTTTAAAAGAGCTTTAAGGGGTTTGAGAGACTCAAATGCCTGATTCCGTGTGGTTTTTCTTTACATGGTGGTCAATAAAAAAGAAATTTTTGTGTTAAAAATAAGTAGTTTTTGTATCTTTTAAAAGATATTTAAGGGGTTTGAGAGACTCAGTTGCCTGATTCCGTGTGGTTTTTGTTTAATTGGTGGTCATTTGTTTTATCTTTTAAAAGAGATTTACAGGGTTTGAGAGACTCATTTGACTAATTCCTTGTGTTTTTCGTTTACTTGTTGGTAATTAATAACTAAATTTTTTTTTTAAATAAGTAGTTTTTGTATCTTTTAAAAGAGATTTAAGGTGTTTGAGAGACTCAGTTGTCTGATTCCGTGTGGTTTTTCTATTCATGGTGGTCATTAAAAACGAAATTTTTGTGTTAAATAAGTAGTTTTTGTATCTTTTAAAAGAGCTTTAACGGGTTTGAGAGACTCAGTTGCCTTATTCCGTGTTGTTTTGCTTTACTTGGTGATCATTTGTAGTAAATTTTAAAAGTTATTTACAGGGTTTGAGAGTCTCAGTTGCCTAATTCCGTGTGGTTTTTCTTTACTTGGTGGTCATTAAAAACGAAATTTTTGTGTTAAATAAGTAGTTTTTGTATCTTTTAAAAGAGCTTTACGGGGTTTGAGAGACTCAGTTGCCTGATTCCGTGTGGTTTTTCCAAACGAGCGTGCGCGCACGCTCGTTTGGAAAGGTGCCAAGGAAAGGCATGCAAATAGCATGTAGTTTCAAAACGTGTTTATTACTTACTTACAAATATTTTCATAATTTCTTGAATGAATTGTACTCTATGCTTGTCCCTGCTTACAATTTTTTTCATAGTTTCTTAAATGAAGTTTCTGCATTGTGTATCCAAGAGGTGACTTCAGGAAAGAGTTTGTTACTTGCTTACAATAGAACCATTCTAGGGAACAAGGGCGGTTTAAGCTTAAAGATATTTATTTATGAAATGTATTAACATATTTTTTTTTTTAGAAAGAAAAAAAAACAACAACAAATGTTTACATACAAATATTAATTAGAGTTCATTCTTAAACATCCACAAATGATTGTCCTATGATATATAATAGTTTTTAACATGTCTTATGGATTTATCACGATCAGGTATGTTCTTAGGTATCCACTGTGCGAAGAACCTAACCTCGTCTTCAGGACGGTGATAACCCCCTTCAAATTTAGGACACTTAAACTCTTCTACATTGAAAAGTGGAATCCTAGGGTCACACTTTTGAATTAACACTTTATCTGTAGGTACATTGCCCTTTACGTAGAGTGCTTCAACTCCGAAAAAGCTGCAAATTTCACTGACTTCCTCCTGGACATTTCTCAGTTCCTGACCAGTGTTATTAAGTGGTGTAATCACTCTATCATAGAATCCCAGTCTGTTTATACAACGTAATGTAGTACTCCACAAGCTTTTATCATACTCAAACAGATTATAGTTCACTAACCAATGATAACAGTCAATTTCTTCGAGATCCATAGACAATAATAAAAAAGCACATTCGAATATAACACCACAAGATGATTTTTTCAAACTGATAAATTCGGTGTCATACAGTCCTATCATCTTGGAGGCTATTAATGTAGTTATTAATTAGAGAAATACTTCATCAAACTTTTATACCTTCGCTCAAGGTTGAACGGAGTTATGAATAGTGAGATGAGTCTTAAAACCATCTGAATTCATTGTGGGGAGGAGTCATTGAACTTTCGGTAACTGATAAATTCTGTGTCATACTGTCCTATCATCTTGGAAGTTATTAATGTAGTTGTTAAGTAGAAAAATACTTCATCAAACTTTTATATCCTCGATCAAGATTGAATGGAGTTATGGCTAGGGGGACGAGTCCTAAAACCATCTGAATTCATTGAGATGAGGAGTCATAAAACCCTCCAGGAACCCAACACCCATGAAGATCTAAAAAACTATGTCTGAAAACCTAAACAGATAATTAACTATTTTAATTCATGATTTCAGGCACATAAAACCACAAAATAATAAAGTTAACTTCTCAGCTAACTATTCATCCCAAACTAGAAGTTTCAAACAACAAACGCCTATGAGAGACTAAGAATCATAGCTCTGAAAAGTCCTAAAAGCAAACTACACATCCCAACAAACCCCTTAAAGCTCTTTTAAAAGATACAAAAAAACTACTTATTTAACACAAAAATTTCGTTTTTAAAAGATACAAAAACTACTTATTTAACACAAAAATTTCGTTTTTAATGACCATCAAGTAAAAAAAACCACACGGAATCCGGCAACTGAGTCTCTCAATCCCCATAAAGCTCTTTTAAAAGATACAAAAACTACTTATTTAACACAAAAATTTGTTTTTCATGACTACCAAGTAAAGAAAAACCACACGGAATCAGGCAACTGAGTCTCTCAAACCCCTTAAAGCTCTTTTAAAAGATACAAAAACTACTTATTTAACAAAAAAATTTCGTTTTTAATAACCACCAAGTAAAGAAAAACCACAAGGAATAAGGCAACTGAGTCTCTCAAACCCATTAAATCTCTATTAAAAGATACAAAATCTACTTATTTATCAAAAAAATTTCTTTTTTTATGACCAACAATTAAAGAAAAACAACACGGAATTAGGCAACTGAGTCTCTCAAACCCCGTAAAGCTCTTTTAAAAGATACAAAAACTACTTATTTAACACAAAAATTTCGTTTTTAATGACCACTAAGTAAAGAAAAATCACACGGAATCAGGCAACTGAGTCTCTCAAACCCCTTAAAGCTCTTTTAAAAGATACAAAAACTACTTATTTATCACAAAAATTTCGTTTTTAATGACCACCAAGTAAAGAAAAACCACACGAATCAGGCAACTGAGTCTCTCAAACCCCTTAAAGCTCTTTTAAGATACAAAAACTACTTATTTATAACAAAAATTTCTTTTTTAATGACCACCAAGTAAAGAAAAACCACACGGAATCAGGCAACTGAGTCTCTCAACCCCCTTAAAGATATTATAAAATACAAAAAAACTAATGATTTCTTACTAAAATTTCTTTTTTTATGACCAACATGTTAAGATAAACCACACGGAATCAGGCAACTGAGTCTCTCAAACCCCTTTAAGCTCTTTTAAAAGATACAAAAACTACTTATTTAACAAAAAAATTTCGTTTTTAATGACCATCAAGTAAAGAAAAAACACACGGAATTAGGCAACTGAGTCTCTCAAACCCCTTAAAGCTCTTTTAAAAGATACAAAAACTACTTATTTAACAAAAAAATTTCGTTTTTAATCACCACTAAGAAAAGGAAAACCACATGAAATCAGGCAACTGAGTCTCAAACCCGGTAAAGCTCTTTTAAAATATAAAAAAAATGAAAAAAAGCTACAGAAACAATAAAATGAATCAGTCACATGAGTCTCTCAAACTCCTTAAAGCTCTTTTAAAAGATACAAAAACTACTTATTTAACACAAAAATTTTATTTTAAATGACCACCAAGTAAAGAAAAATCACACGGAATCAGGCAACTGAGTCTCTCAAACCCTGTAAAGCTCTTTTAAAAGATAAATCAAATGACCACCAAGTAAAGAAAAACCACGAGGAATCAGGCAACTGAGCCTCTCAAACCCCTTAAAGCTCTTTTAAAAGATACAAAAACTACTTATTTAACACACAAATTTCGTTTTTAATGACCACCATGAAAAGAACCACCACCCGGAAACAGGCAACGGAGTCTCTACAACCCCAAAAACATCTTTTAATAGATACCAACAAGACTTATTGATCACTCACTTTTTAATTTTAATGACTACCACGTAAAGGAAAATCAAACGGAATCAGGCAACTGAGACTCTCAAACCCCGTAAAGCTCTTTTAAAAGATAAAACTAATGACCACCAAGAAAAGAAAAAATACATGGAATCAGGCAACTGAGTCTCTCAAACCCCTTTAAGCTCTTTTAAAAGATACAAAAACTACTGATTTTTAACACAAAAATTTTGTTTTTAATGACCACCAAGTAAACAAAAATCTCACGGAATCCGTCATCTGATACTATCAACCCAATTAAATAACTATTAAAATATACAAAAACTAATGATTTAAAACCAAAATTTATTTTTTAATGACTGCCAAGTAAAGAAAAACCACACGGAATCAGGCAACTGAGTCTCTCAAACCCCGTAAAGCTCTTTTAAAAGATACAAAAACTACTTATTTAACACAAAAATTTCGTTTTTAATGACTACCAAGTAAAGAAAAATCACACGGAATTAGGCAACTGAGTCTCTCAAACCCCGAAAAGCTATTTTAAAATATACAAAAACTACTTATTTAACAAACAATTTTCGTTTTTAATGTCCACCAAGTTAAGAAAAACCACACGGAATTAGGCAACTGAGTCTCTCCAACCCCTTTAAGCTCTTTTAAAAGATACAAAAACTACTTATTTAACACAAAAATTTCGTTTTTAATGACCATCAAGTAAAGAAAAACCACACGGAATCAGGCAACTGAGTCTCTCAAACCCCTTAAAGCTCTTTTAAAAGATACAAAAACTACTTATTTAACACAAAAATTTCGTTTTTAATCACCACCAAGTAAAGGAAAATCACACGGAATTAGGCAGCTGAGTCTCTCAAACCCTGTAAAGCTCTTTTAAAAGATACAACAAATGACCACCAACTAAAGAAAAACCACACGGAATCAGGCAACAGAGTGTCTCAAACCCGTTAAAGCTCTTTTAAAAGATACAAAAACTAATTATTTAAAACAAAAATTTCTTTTTTAATGACCACCATTAATAGAAAAACCACACGGAATCAGGCAACTGAGTCTCTAAAACCGATTAAAGCTCTTTTATAAGATACAAAATATATTGATTGTACACTAAACGTTCGTTTTTAATGACCACAAATTAAATGAAAACCAAATGGAATCAGTCAACTGAGTCTCTCAAACCCTGTAAAGCTCTTTTAAAAGACACAACAAATGACCATAAAGTAAAGAAAAATGACACTGAATCAGGCAACTGAGTCTCTCAAACCCCTTAAAGCTCTTTTAAAAGATACCACGACAAAGCACTACTCTCGTGGAACTCAAGTCCCATTTAACTCAACCCCCGTGCCACTGACCCCCCCATGTAACTAAAATCAAAGTGAACTTTGAAAGATCAAGAGAATGTAACTGTGACAAGCTAAACCACGACAAAGCACTACTCTCGTGGAACTCAATCCCCATTTAACTCACCGCCCGTGCAACTGTCCCCCCGTGTAACTGAACCCCTGTCTACCCGAAACCCCCGTGTAACTGTACCCCCTTTAACTGAACTCTCATGCAACCCATCTCCCTCAAAACACTTTTCAGTCATTTCTCGTTAAATTGACAATACGCTCCAAAACATCACTTGTGTATTATTCAGTACATAATCATGGCATCTCTTCCAATTCGAAAATCCCATTACCGCTTTTTTTTGCAAAGGTTAATCAAACATCCCCGATTGTAAAAGCATTAAAAAATTTTCCAATCACTAATTACCCCTTTTTTGCAAATGCTAAACAAAAAAAAAACTGTCTGCTTTTCAAAAACTTGTCCGTTAAAACTCGAAACAAGACGCGCTGGTTTTATAATACAGGTTTAATTAATTACGTAAATCTCTTGGCAAAGATGTAATGACCCTGTAGAATAGAATACCTACCAGAAAAACCTGTTTGGTCCTATATACGCAAGCAAAATGGTACTTAGCACTCTACTAACAATATCTGGAAAACAAGAAAACTATTAAAAAAAAGAATATAAGTTGATCATCTGAATTCAATTTTCTCGTCTTTTAAGAAAAAACATTTTTCTGTAACTTGGTATCATCGAATTTCTGCGGCCGAGTTGCATAACAGGTTCTCGTGGAGCTAAAACAATGTGAGCCTTTCTTAATACAGCGTTCATTTGGAGAAAAAGACTTGTGTAGCGCTGTCTCATTCCTCTGTTTTTTATTATAATTTTCCGAAATTAATTTTGATTTATTTTTTGTTTTACCTTGTGTAAAACAAACCTTGTGTTTTCTATTTAAACTACATTAATACACCCACATATCCCTCTTCCTATCAGTCAAACAGGAGCCATAAATCGGACATGTTCGCATAAATTTATTTTGGAGGTTAGGGATTAAAAAAAAAGCAAAAATCTCAAGTTAAGAAAAAATATAAATGCTATTGAATGATTTTTCAAAACTTGAAATTATTTTGCTGTGGGAGGCGAAGGGGGTCAAAAAAGGACTCCTCTTCATGCATACCATCCTTAAATCTTATTTCTTATGACCAATAGGAATAGCGTGACAATTTATAAGCTGATTATCCGACTTGTTTCTTATAGTGGATTCATTTTTCCTGTCAATGATTTGCAAGAGCATGCAGGTTAATACGAGTAAGCTACTAGACTATATTACCCTACATTCCCATGTTCAAAGGATTGCATATCCAGCTCAGTCCGATAATTAGTTTTCAAAATAAGCTTGGCTGAAAACGCAGATAGCCCACGAGATGCTTTAGCAAGAAAACTCTAGATTAAGTATAGCGAAATCAAAACAGAAGCGCATAAAAGGTCAAAGGTTCATGATTGGTCAACATGATTGCATATTTACCGATAGTGAAAAAGTAGCAGAAAAACCAAGAAAAAAACTTTCTGGACTTTCTGCATCACTGTGTATAAATAATATAGCAGTAAGATCACGGCTTAGTGATTTTTGGCTAATACATCCTCAGCGCATACAAGCAGCTCCTCCCATTTAATCTGTTATCAGCGATCCAGTGTATATTACCCTGGAACGCGTATTTTGGCAGAAACTTTTTCAAAATACCTTTGAAACCAACTCGGGACTTCGAAACCTACTTGTAATTCCTAAAAACACTTAATAATAACACTGCACTACTAATTACCGATTTTCATGTACGTATTGGAATAAATTAATTTAAAATTAGATTCTTTAAAATTTAGTGTTACAAAGGTGAAGCCATGTTTTGCTTTAAAGAGAAATCTCACTTATCTACCCGTGAAAAAATCGAATGTCGCTTAAGTTTATACTTGTTTATATGTTCTGCGGAGCACTTGCATCCCGGTCCGGCTTTGTATAATAGTTGAGATAGAGAACGCTCATACTGTATTATATTTATATACAGTATTAACCAAACAAGAAGTTTTACAATTAAAAATAAGTATTTTAGACACCTTAATTGGAGGCAAAATTTTTTTTATTTATTTCACATTAAAAAAAGGAATAAGACTATCTGTGTCTCTAACTTAAAAGTATGGTTTACCTAAAAGATGGCAACGCTTTGTTATTCTAACTTACCCCATTTACAAGGAAGGGTAAATAAGGTCAACTTGAGCCTGAATCGAATAACTTTTCGGATTAACCTAAATCAGCGTTTCCCAAAGTGGGGGCTATCATCCCCTGGATGGTGTTGGAATAATTCAGGAGGATGGTGATAGCCACATGTGCCTTATAGTTACTGCAAATAGTGAATTACACAACTGATAGTGAGAAAATATAATCATATTATCGAAAATATAATTTCAGAAATACATTATTACAGAAAATAATCGCAGTGACTTAATATTATTGTTGAAAAAAATTGAAATTACAAAACGAGGATCGTTAATTTGCTAGCAACACACCGTGTTCATCTTTTTGATTAAAGTGATTTCGTAGGTTTTAACCTTTGCTGCGTTATCTTTTCTATTGTAAGTTCAGTGCTCCGAAGAGCGGATGAAGGTTTGCTAGATGTTTTCCAGAGAAATTGCCTACGGATTGTTCTGGATACCCAGCTGACTGGCCGTATTCCAAACAGTAGACTGCACAAGAAGTGTGGTTCAATCCCACTTTCTAATGCTATAATGAGAGAAAGCTTGAAATGGCTAGGGCACGTTCTGCAGATGAAAGATGACAGATTGCCAAAAATTGCCCTTTTCGGTCAACCATCTAGGGAAAGCTGGTCGTCCACGCTTGGGTCGGGAGGATGTCATAAAGAAAGATTTAAGGGAAATGAGAACTTCCTGGGAGGGTTTATAAAGGCAGGCTTTGGATAGATTGGGATGAAGGAGGAGCATGCGTAGCTCTGTTGGCCTCAGGGGGCTTAGTGCTGCAGTGAGTTGTTAATAGTAGTAGTAGTTTCATAATTTTCAAAAAAATCAATGCTTCTAATGTACACATTTCTTTACATTATTTAATGAAAAAGGTAGAACACTAATGCATACATTTCTCTGTTTATTAATTATTAAAATATAAATGAATTAATTTCATGGGGGGCTGAGAATTTTTTTCTGGGAAGGGAGAGGTAAGCCAAATAATTTCGGAAACCACCAGTCTAGATCAATCCTCATAACTGGAACGACGAGGGAAGCTACCCGGGTAAGTCGACTAGCCAATTCTTTAACTCTAGGAATGCACGGTTAGTAACACTTGAGTATACTGTTTCAGTCCTGCTAAATCATGCAGTTAATACCTCTGACCTCTGACCGTCAAACAAGGTAAGGGAATCAAAAGCAGCATGAACATAAGGTTAAACAGCAAAATTATAGGAAATACATACTAATACAAGCAAAAAGCGAGAAAATTAAAAAAAGCAATTAAAAAGAATTTTTCCAATGGAATAAAATAATCTTCAGAAACAAACAAAACTAAGAACGAAAATAGAAGTAAATAAGAATCAAACACACGTATAAATAAAAACGAGCAATTGAGACTAAAAAAAACTACAAATAAAGCTCCCCCCTTCTTTATCAATAACTCTTTTTTCAAATGTTAAATATAATTCAATCAGTAGAGAGAGAGAGAAAAAAAAGAAGGCAAGAAGCTTTAAGACAGTCTACGCAAAGAGAAAGAAAAGGTCCAGAAACTGAATTTGTCTTTCTTTTTAAAAATAAACTGGAAAACGGATTTAAACCAGAAATAAGAGACAAAAGTGGGAAATTAAGCCTATAAAAAAAAACTAATGAAATATACTTGTTTCATTTTCCCTTTCAATATCTCTTTTCTTATAAATGTCAAATAATTCAAAACGTACAAAAAAATGGAGGAGAAGAAGCAATAAGACCGTCTTCGCAAAAAAAGGAAACAAAAGAAGAAGAAGAAGAAAAGGTCCTAAAACTGAAATGCAATTATTTTCTCGTATGAGGCGTTTTAACAAATCCTTGTAAATTCATATCTTCTTTGTAAATTACGCAAATATATTATTTTATGAAAAGGTGCAATAGCTATACTTTCATACTGTTGTTGCTATAAAAAAAATAAATAATAATTTACGGCAGGAAATAGCCTGAATAGTTGACTCAAATAATTTTAAAACTAAAAACCCCAATATTTAGTTCATAAATAACAATACAAAAAAAAAAAAAAAAAAAAAAAAAAAAAAAAAAAATATATATATATATATGAAGCGTCAGCAAAGGTAGATCACAAGCTTAGTGGGTGGCTCCCAGGACAGTTTGGCGTAAAACAGGGCTGCATACTTGCCCCATTTATTTGGATTATTTTATTTTGCGTGGAGCCTTAGAAGAAGTTGGCGAGAGGTCTCGAATGAATTGGAAACACTAAAGAGGAGCATAATCCTATCCAAGATAGTCTTAAGAAACAGGAGGCAAAACTAGGCCTCGAGACAAATGTAAAAAATGAGATATTTTGAGGCAGGGATGTTATTCGAAATGTTACAAAGACAGGTGAAGAGAAAGTTGAAGACGTAGGCACGCTGCTTCACTTGACCTCTCTTCACAAGGACGTGAATTGCCAAGAGCGGCAAAAGTTTAGAAGCTAATTTAAAAGATGTTTGCGCTCAGCTTAGAAACACAAGAGAGAACAAAAAACTGGATTAAGGTCGAAGCTTCAGCCATTTGAGACAACGGTGTTGAATATAGCCAAGCATAGTATAGAAGTATAAATGCTAAAAAGCAAGAAAAGGAATCAATGCAAGACGGATCCATGAAAATTGTGTAACGATTATTTTGGGAACAAAGCTTGGCGATGAACGTGAAGATACAAGACACTAAATGCATATAGCTGCTAGATTTCAAACAGTATATGAACAATTAAATTACGACACATGTGGGTTGAATATGTCCTCTGGGCGGGCAAAACCCATTGATCTAGAATCAGGGGCACATCAAGGTTTTTTGGCTGGAAGGGGGGGGGGGAGGTTCAATAAAAAAACTTTTAAAAACGCATCAAAAATTTGTTTATATCCATTTTTGTTACGTTTTTAGGAGTCGGACAAAAAGTACGGAGCGGGGGTTCAAACCCCGTACCTCCTCCCCCTAGATATGGCCCTGTCTAGAATAGCTCAAATAAATAGCCCTTAAGGTTAAGGCGAGATGTCCTTAAGGTTAAGGCGAGATGTTAAAGCAGGCCTTCCAAACAGGATGGAAACAAATTATTAGCCACTCTGTTTGCGACATGTTTGTTGAAGTAGCAGAGATAATGCCACTGGAAATTTAAAAATAGCTGATTTTTTAATAAAAAGGGTAAATTATATCTTATCACGAGCAAAGTCTCAATGCACCAGACTTTAAACAAATTAGTAGAAAAGAAAAAAAGAACTGACTGATTTTTTTGTAATTTCAACAGTAATAATCGGTACCTCTATTTAGAACACAATGTATCTTGACAGTCTATGTACCCAAGTGACAAACATTAAATAAGCTTTCTGTTTGAACTCCATTTTAATACTGATGAAGTATAGCTACTAATGACGATCACTGCATATATGACCGAAATATCTAGTATTTTTGGGAAATTTATAACTGTCTATTAAAAGGATTTATCCCTATTTGAACTTTTATTTGGCGTTGGAAATTGTGCCACTCAAGTAGATTTTAGAGACTACAGTACAGAGGGGCATGGAAACACTTTTCTAATTCCTTTTCTTTGGCTAACTATTTGAGTTTAATTAAGCACTAAATTATTGTCAGTTATCAACCCTGTACTTTATTAAATAAAAAAAAAAACAAGTTTTTTAAACTGAAAGTAAGGAGCGACATTAAAACTTAAAACGAACAGAAATTATTCCGTATATGAAAGGGACTGTCCCCTCCTCAACGCCTCACTCTTTACACTAAAGTTTTTTATTGTTTTAAGAAATAAAGATGTGAGACAGAATCAAACTTTAGCGTAAAGAGTGAGGTGTTGAGGAGGGGACGGTTCCTTTCATATACGGAATAATTTCTGTCCGTTTTAAGTTTTAATGTCACTCCTTACTTTCAGTTAAAAAAACTTGTTTTTTTTATTTAATTTTTGAACGTTTTTGAATAAATGCAGGTTTTGATCTTGGCTCACCGTACGTGAATAATTAAAACAAAATTTTCATATTAATTGACTTTTATTTAGTTATGGCTTTCTCGAAACTTGTTTAATTTTATTTACAAACGTTTTTATTAGTAATAAATATACGTAACTTACGAATTAACTTACGTAACGAACTTCTATATTCATATATTTTTAATACGTTTATTAGGGGGTTCGCCCCCTAGTCAATACCTTGCTCTTTAAGCGAAAGTTCGAATTGCGTTCCAATTCTTTAAAAATGACCGCTTAATCACAAAGGCCGTTAATTAGAATAAATAGCTCTTATGAAAGTACTAAAAAATCTTTGGCTTAAAGAGCGAGGCATTGACTACGGGGTGAACCCAATTATATATGTAATATTTTCTGTTCGTTTAAAGTTTTGTTTTTGCTGCTGTTTCAGTTGACAAACTTGTTTTTTTATATTAAATTTCGGATCTTTTTTTAAATAACGATGGGAAGTCCGGCGTCCCCTTAATAGCAATGTCCCTTCCCCCATGAAAACTTCCTTCATGGAAAGATCCTCCCACATAGCCCCCAACCCACCCTCCACTACCAGGAAAAATCTCCCCTGAAAACGTCTGTATACTTCCAAATAACCAATACTATTTATGTTAACATTGGGTAAAGTTCATAACTCTCAGGCCTCCCCCGGGAACTTCGGGGAATTAAGTCATCCTAAAAGACATACTTATTATATTTTTGAACATGCTGAACAAAATGGCTATCTCAAAATTTTTATCAGATGACTTTGGGAAAAAAATGAGCGTGGGAGGGGGCCTAGTCGCCCTCCATTTTTTTTTGTCACTTAAAAAGGGCACTAGAACTTTCAATTTCCATTCCAATGAGCCCTCCCACTATATTCTAGGACAACTGGGTCGATACGATCACCCCTGGGAAAAAAAAACTAAAAAAAACAAACAAACAAACAAATAAAAACGCACCCGTGATCTTTCTTCTGGCAAAAAATGCAAAATTCCACATTTTTGTAGATGGGAGCTTGAAACCTCTACAGTAGGGTTCTCTGATACGCGGAATATGATGGTGTGATTTTCATTAAGGTTCTATAACTTTTAGGGGGTCTTTCCCCCTTTTTTCGAAAATCAGCCGAATTTTCTCAGGCGCGTAACTTTTGATGGGTAGGAACTTATATATTTGAAATCAGCATTAAAATCTAATTCTTTTGATGTATCTATTTGTATCAAAATATCGTTTTCTAGAGTTTCCGTTACCATTGAGCCGGGTCGCTCCTTACTTACAGTTCGTTACCACGAACTGTTTGATTACGAACTTCGCCAAACTGGCTTCGAATTAAACTAACTAATTTTCAATGACTATAATTTCTTGTCAAGAGCTACTCTTAAATCAATTTTATATCGTTAAAGTTATTCCTTGCATTAAAAAATCAATTTTAATTGTTGCGCTTATGAGCGTAAAAACTAAGAGTCAATCTAATGTTCTGACATCTAAATATGAAAATACTAAAAGAAGATTTTAGACTAAAAGAAAGATCAAACAATCCCTAACTATTTAAACATATTCTATTATTATAGATAACTATTTAAATATACACGCCATTTTCTTCTTTCACAAATGAAACATTATTTTTTTTTAGATAAAATGAACAATAAAAATGGGTATTGGAAAGTGATTGGCCTAACCTGAACTAAAAATAACAAAACAAAAATGAAAAAGTAGAAAATTAAATGAGAATTATCATACAAAGGGTCCAAAAACAGCAGAAGGGTCCGAAAGATGGAAGTATTGATTTTTTTAATTATACCGCAGCAAAAATTGAACCTGAACGAGGGTTCAATATTTGCATTGAACCCTCCCCGCCAAACAAGAGAAAATGCGCTCCTTTTTTAAAGAGAAGCTAACTTAAAACCGACTGTTAAAGAAAAGTGCCAACTACTTGAAGAATTTGAAAACCCTGAGATAAAAAATTATTCGGTCGCTAAGGATGTTATTCCCAAAAATTCTGCATTTCATGGGATTTATGGTAGCTTCAGACACAGTGGTAAAACGACTCCTCAGCCCTTAGAAACAATCAGGTGTTTATTGACAATATTGGAGTATTTGAAATTAGAATGGTATCTATAACAGAGGCAGATATATTTTGTATTGCCAAACATATTCGTAGTACCCTTGGATGGTTGACAAAATTCCCACGACACTCTGTTCTTTTCATGTTTAAAATATATCATCCAGAAAAGGGGTATATGTATGTAAAAACAGGAAGGAGAACGATCAGAAAAACTTTTCTCCTAATTGAATAAAACTCAACAGCGACGTTGTTTTTTAGGTCCAGCAACTGTTTTTTCGGGCTCAAAGACGGTGTTTCCAGTTTGTCTGAACGTTATAATCAGTGGTTCCACTTTTTCCACTTTTTGCCCATTTTTTCGGCGTTTTCACAGAATGCCCCCAAAGAAGATTGGGCTCCTCGAAAATTTCACGGAAATTGACATTACTGAAAATTAGGGAGCTGTGTTTCATGTTAATATTCATGCATTTACATTTAACATTCATTCATTTATTTTGAATTAAAATCAAGTATTTTGGAGTAAGCATCAGGACATGGCTAACTGTAGAAAAAGCCAAACCAGATAGTCCGAGTAATTGAGAGACAAATCTGGGATAAGCCCTTTTTAGGATTGTATAAAAAGGATATCATTTCTTTCGTTAATAGATAAGTCTATCTATCATTCATCCATAGGTAATTCCTGGGGCAGAACTAAGGTATATAGTCATAGAATTAAGAGATGAAAGACTGGATTGATTTTGGGTTGTCGCGTGACGGACAATGTCAGCTGGACTTGTATGCAAAATCTGGGACTGAATTTGGTTGGACTTACAGGCGGCGAACGAGTGAAACCTAGGCCTGAACAAATTTTAGGGGTTATTTCGGGGGTTTTCCAGGGGGAAACCCCCAAAAATTTGGGGAAAGTAGAAGCACTGATTACAATATCCCAAGCACAAAATTTCTATGAAACTGGGAAATAAAAAAGTGGATCACCACCCATTCAAAGAAAAAACGAGCAAGTGCTTACCTGCACCAGACGCATGTTTCATGGCTTGGATATCATCTACTCTGACCGTGGGGGGCTGCTTCCTGTCTACGAGAAAATAAGTGGTCATTTCACCTTTTCCTTTGACTTTAACTGGACCACGGCATTGAAATTCGTATGGATGGTCCTTTAAAACTAGGTATACTTCCTCTGTAACCTACGTAAACAAAAACTGAATGAACAAAGCAAAATTTGTTTTCAATAAAGGGTTCATATTGACGTTTTCCATAACAATACATTCACATTAAGTAAATTTGAAAAAAAATATAAGAAAAGATAAGGGAGTAAGTAAAAGAAAACAACGAAAATTGAATCAATGCAGAATGTGATGTAAGAAGTCATTTATCAAGCACTAGTTTGCCCTAAAAAAAGCAAAAAGAAAAAACTCCTTCAGTTTTACAATTCGTATGTTTCGATACTACTGCACAATTTTGTGCGTGAATTGGTCGATATGAACACTTGAATCTTTGCTTTTACATATATGACTTACGACACCAGTGCTCGGAGCGAAACTGTTGACATACATGAGCTCAGGATTAAAATGGCTCTGATATTCTAATATTTTGATTCAACCCACCGACATTACAAGAGAGCTATTTTTAACGGTCCTGAAAAAAACAGCATGATGAGGCAAGAACCCCCTCTTCCGTAAAAAAGTTAATACAAACAAAAATGTCCTCTGTTGTACAAAAACCCAGCTATTTACCTAAGTGAAATCCATATACCCCAACCCCTGTTTAACTCAATCCCGTTCAATCCAGCCCACTTAACTCAACCCTAGTTCGACACCACACCCATTTAACTCAATATTCTATTATGAGCCAAGGGCCATATTCTGGCCTATAGTCAGTAGCTTGATTTAATATTGAAAAAAACTGCATGGGAGACGCTGGGCAGTAAGTTGCCGAGTATACAGAAATTACCCGGAAGTAGGATCGAATTTTAGGGAGGTAATCGGTTAACTAAAATTCCCACTTAACGTCCGTATTTCAGATGCCGGGTAAGGTAGAAAACGCCCGGTAGTTCTGCAAGAGGAAGAAGGTAATTCCTGGGACAGTGAAATTTAGCTAGTTTTTGTGTCATTACTGGCGCTTTCTGAGAATATACCTCATCTTGCAAAATCATCAGGTTTTCTTTTGATGGAATCCCTTTGTACAGTGGCTTCTATTCACCGCAATCAGGAGAGGGCGATAAATATATTTTCCAAATTGAGATGGGCAATTTCTTTTTTTTTCAGATTTTAAATGGAAGCATAAAAAGTTTTTTTTTACAGAAATACCGAACAAAAGTATTTTTAGAAATTTAGGGAGAGGGGGAAGACAAAAAAAAATCTTGAGAGCAATGCCACCTCCCCCTCCCCCCCCCCCCAAGTAAAACCACTAATATTGTAACTTTTTACATATATGCCATGCAACACAAGCACCGTAAAGACAATATACAGTAGCGAAAAGTCCTATACTCTCCATTGAAAATTTTTGACATAGATCTAAAACCTCATACGATTCATGACCCCGCCTTCGCCCACGCGCAATGACAAATTTTTCCGATGGAAAACCTAGTAACAACTGAAACTATGGCTCTGACGGATATGCTCAGAGCCTAATTACGCGCTATGGAATGTGTGTCATGTCTGGAAAAAGATTTCGCTACTGGTATATACTTATACTGTGACTTCAGAAAAAAAAAATTCTGAAGTTAAAATTTCGCACAACTCAGACCTGGAAACCTTAACATAGGATGCCGCCAGGGCTTTTCAGACAGGTAAATTTTATTTACTCCACTTCACTCGTTTTTACTTAGAAAAAAATGTTAATTTATTTTTTTTAGCTTTTTTGCGAATATGTCTGACTCTCAAATAAATTTTTAGCGTTGCTTAAAATACAATCTTGTATCTCCTTCGAAGTTTTTCCTGTTCGATAACTACACATCACGGAAAATATTGTCCAAAATAAATACATATATGATACATCTATAGAGGCCACTGCTACGTATACAGACCATTGAGCTTTTTGTGGGGCCAGATGTGATTTTTTTTGTATATAAATATATATATATATATATATATATATATATATATATATATATATATATATATATATATATATATAACCCTTTTTTGATTTGGCAATATTACATAGAGAAAAGAGTTGCGTTGTGCTTTATAGCTGTTTGCATTGACTATAGATTTATTCCGTAATTAGGTACCAGATATTACAGAAATAAAATATAGCAACACGCCAACAGGAATCTAGCATATGATGTATTCTGCGTTCTTTTTTGTCCGAAACAGCAAACAGCACACGCACTTACGTACCCTTGTCAGCAACCCTTCTGAAACAGGGTGGATTCAATTCGATGTTACACAAATATTCACAAAAATTGTATATAAACACTAACAGTGACCTTCGGGTTAAAGAGAAAGGATATGATAGAATTATCAATATGTTATACACAAGCGCAGAAGCGCAGGCTGGGCGAAAAAACGGAAGCCGAATGTCAACACTATAATATTTTAGGGAAGCAAGGCAACAGATTACCCTTCAGGGTACAAATGACTCCAACTTCGTTTAAATAAAGGAGACAGAACCACTACGGCAACTTTCAAACTCTTCTACCCACATGCAAACCAGCAGGGGCGAATCTCCAGCATTTTTATTGGGGGGGGGGGGGGGCAATCGGGGTCCATATCTGGATAGTCAAAGGATATCGGATGATGGGATGTATAATATTTTTCTCTCCACAATATGGTACTGTTTTACAAAGCGATAAGCGCGCGAAAACTGAAGTTTCGTTAACGCTAATGAAATAAAACAACCTAGGATGAAAATATAATAGTTTAGAAGCAAATTTGGGCTATATATTTGCATATTCAGGGGTGGGGCCTTGGTAAAGCATAGCATATATTAAATACGTAATCTAACCTAATCAACCCAACTTAGGTACCTTTTAGTACCCCTAAACCCCCAAAAAACCAAAGTATAAATAATTGCCGGCGAATACCCCCCCGCGGAAAATAGCCCCCCCACCCCTGGAAAATAAGGCTTTCCAAATTTGAGATGTTTTTTTTAGTTTTATTTTTTAATTCAAAATTCCATCCCTCGTAGGGGGATGGAATTTTGGTACTTGTGTATTATGCGCCACTCACTCAAGTTTACGTCTATATTAACGTCAATGTCTATATTAACCCCTCCTGAAAACGTCTGTATACTTCCAAATAATCAATGCAATATGTAAACAACGGGCAAAGTTCATAACATGCAGCCCTTCCCCCGGGAACTGTGGGGAATAAAGTCATCCTCAAAGACATATTTATTGAATTTTCGACTATGCTGAACAAAATGGCTATCTCAAAAATTTGGATTGGGTGACTTCGGGAAAAAAAATTAGCGTGGGAGGGGGCCGAGTTGCCTTCAAATTTTTTCTTATCACTTAGAAAGGGCACTAGAACCTTTAATTTCCGTTCAAATGAGCCCGCTCAATCTGATGGCGTTATTTTCATTAAAATTATATGACTTCAAGGGGGTCTTTTCCCTTTTTTCCGAAAATCCAACAAATATTCTCAGGCTCGTAGCTTTTGATGGGTAAGACTAAACTTAATGAAACTAATATATTTGGCTTCAGTATTATAAGCCAATTCTTTTCATGTTTCTATTGGTATTACAATTCCGTTTTTTTAGAGTTTTGGTTATTATTGAGCCAACTAACCCCCCTCTCACGCCCACCTTTTCCCCAAACACATTCAATCAACATTTTTAGATAGCCATTTTGTTCAGCGTAGTTGATTTCCAGACAGACATTATGTTTTTGAGGAGGAAACTCCCCCACAGCCCTCAGGGCAAGGGTTATAAGTTATGCCCTGGGGGCATATAAGGTTCTTACAGAACTCATTGTTCTCAATACTTCAAAATGGATTCATTTGACTGAAAGGTGAAATCGCTAGTGCTCTTTTTCACAGTCGAAAGTGATTGGAAGGCAACTAACACCCCTTCCACGCCCACCATTTCCCCAAACACATCCATTCAAAATTTTGAAATAACCATTTTGTTCCACAAAGTTTAAAGTTCAGGAAATTACACCTTTGAGCAGGACACTCCCCCCACAGTCTTCAGGGCAAGAGCTATAAGTCATGCCCTGGGGGCATATAAGTTTTTATTGAAATCTTTGTCGTAAAAACTTAAAAAAGAGATCTTTCGATTGGAAATTCAAAGGTCTAGAGCCCTTTTTAATAGACGAAAGTGATTTGAGGGCAACTAACCCCCTCTCACACCCACCTTTTCCCCAAATACATCCAATCAAAATTTTTAGATAGCCATTTATTCAACGTAGTTGAAAGTTTTGGAAATTAGGTCTTTAAGGATGACTACCCCTCCCCCCACAACCCTTAAGGCAAGGGTTGTAAGTTATGCCCTGGGGGCATGTAAGGTTTTTATAGAAAGCAATGTTATAAAAACATCAAAAAGGGCTCATTCAATTGGAAATTGAAGGGGCTAGTGCCTTTTTTAGTGATTGGATAGTAAATAACTCCCCTTTCACGCCCGTCATTTTCTAAAACGCATCCAATGAAAATTTCGAGATATCCATTTTGTTCAACGTATAGGCATGTTCTTGAAGTTAGGTCTTTTAAGAACATAACCCCCCTCAGAACCCTCAGTGCAAGGTTATGCCCTGGGGGCATATAAGGTTTATGCAGAAAGTTGTTGTATAAATCATAAACTTTTTTGTTCAACGAAGTCGAAAGATCTGGAAATTAGGTCTTTTAGGATGATAACCCCCTCAGAGCCCTCAGTGCAAGGGTTGTAAGTTATGCCCTGGAGGCATGTAAGGTTTATATAGAAAGTTGTTGTAGAAATCATAGGAAGCGCGCTAGCGCTGCCTAAGTAAAGAACGATGTGGGCACAATATGTTTTTTTTTTCTTCAGCCGGGCACTTCGTATCAAAGGAGTTGTCGTAGAAACTTCGAAAAGCGCTCATTCGATTCAAAATTGGAGTGGCTAGTGCCCTTTTTAATGGTCGAAAGAGATTGGAGGGCAACTAGCCCCCCCCCCCCCCACGCCCACCATTCTCCGAAACACATCCAACCAAAATTTTGAGATAGCTATTTTGTTCAGCGTAGTTGAGTTCCACCTAGAAAATATATTTTTGAGGGGGACACTCCCCCACAACCCTCAGGGCAAGGGTTTTAAGTTATGCCCTGGGGGCACATAAGGTTTTTAAAGAAAGCGTTTTCGTAGAAACTTCAAAAAAGGCTCATTCGATTGGAAATTCGAAGGACTAGAACCCATTTTAACAGTCGAAAGTGATTGGAGGGCAACTAGCCCCCCCCCCACGCCCATCATTCCCCAAAACACATCCAATCAAAATTTTGAGATAGCCATTTTGTTCAGCGTAGTTGATTTCCAGATACACAATATGTTTTTGAGGAGGACACTCCCCCACAACCCTCAGGGCAAGGGTTTTAAGTTATGCCCTGGGGGCATACAAGGTTTTTATAGAATGCGTTGTCGTAGAAACTTCAAAAAAGGCCCATTCGATTGGAAATTCAAAGGGCTAGAGTCCTTTTTTAATAGTTGAAAGTGATTGGAGGGCAACTAGCCCCCCCCCTCGCCCTTCATTACCCCCAACACATCCAATCAAAACTTTGAGATAGCCATTGTTTTCAGTATAGCTGATTTATAGATAGAAAATATGTTTTTGAGAAGGATACTCCCCCACAACACTCAGGGCATGGGTTTTACGCTATACCCTGGGGGCATATAAGGTTTTTAAAGAAGGTGTTGTCGTAGAAACTTCAAAAAAAGCTCATTCGATTGGAAATTTAAAGGGCTAGTGCCTTTTTTAATAGTCGAAAGTGATTGGAGGGCAACTAGCCCCCCCTCCACCGATCATTCCCTCAAACACATCCAATAAAAATTTTGAGATAGCCACTTTGTTCAGCGTAGTTGACTTCCAGATAAAAATATATTTTTGAGGAGGACAATCCCTCACAACCCTCAGGGCAAGGATTATAAGTTATGCCCTGGGGGCACATAAGGTTTTCATTGAAATCTTTGTTGTAGAAACTTGAAAAAGGGCTCATTCAATTTGAAATTCAAAGGTCTAGAGCCTTTTTAATAGTCAAAAGTGATTTGAGGGCAACTAACCCCCTCTCACACCCACCTTTTCCCCAAACACATCCAATCAAAATTTTTAGATAGCCATTTTATTCAACGTAGTTGAAAGTTTTGGAAATTAGGTCTTTAAGGATGACAACCCCTTCCCCTACAGCCCTCAGGGCAAGGGTTGTAAGTTATGCCCTGGGGCATATAAAGTTTTTATCAAAAGTGTTGTCGTAGAAACTTCCAAAGGGCTCATTCAATTGGAAATTGAAAGGGCTAGTGCCTCTTTTAATAGTTGAAAGTGATTGGATAGCGACTGCCGCCCCTCTCACGCCAACCATTTTCCATAGCATATCAAATCAAAATTTTGAGATATCCATTTTGTTCAACGTCGTTGAAACTTCTGGAAGTTAGATCTTTTAGGAGTATAACCCCTACAGAGCCCTCAGTGCACGGGTTGTAAGTTATGCCCTACGGGTATATAAGGTTTATATAGAAAGTTGTTGTATAAATCAAAGGCAGCACGATCGCGCTGCCTAAGTAAAGAACGGGGACACTCGAGAACGGGACAAGAAACGAGGACTAAGTAAAGAGGGGGACACTCCCCCACAACCCTCAAAGCAAGGGTTTTAAGTTATGGCCTGGGGGCATATAAGAACGATGTTGGCACAGTGTATTATTTATTAATTTTTTTCTTTAGAGCAGGACACAATCGAAGAAGCTGCCGTAGAAACTTCGAAAAGCGCTCATTGAATTGGAAATTGGAGTGGCTTGTGCCCTTTTTAGTAGTCGAAAGTGATTGGAAGGCGACTAACACCCCTCTCACACCCACCATTTCGCCAAACACATCCAATCAAAATTTCGAGATAGCCATGTTGTTTAACGTAGTTGAAAGTTCTGGAAATTCGGCCTTAGAGGATGACAACCACCCTAACAGACCTTAGGGTAAGGGTTGTAATTTATGCCCTGGGGACATATAAGGTGTTGATAGAAAGCGTTGTTGTTTCCAAAAGGGCTCATTCGATTGGAAATCGAAAGCCCTAGTGCCCTTTTAATAGTCGAAAGTGATTGGAAGGCTTGACATTTTTTATATTAGAGATCGAAGTGGGTATAATGTATTATTTTTTGTTGTTGTTGTTGTTTAGCCCAGGGCACTTCATATTGAAGGAGTTGTCGTGGGAACTTCGAAAAGGGCTCATTCGATTGAAAATAGAAAGGGCTGATGCCCTTTTTCCTAGTCGAAAGTGATTTGAGGGCAACTAATCCCCCTTCCATTCCCACTCTCCCACGCCCCCCCGCCCACGCCAACCCTCCCATTTCTGCTCTTAAAATTTCACCGAATCAAAATAGCGTAAGTGTATCCAAGCTATCAAAGAAAGTAAACAGATTTTTTTGCGAATGGTATCAAGTTTTCCATTTCAGGTCAACTAGAGGAGGTATGAAACTAAATTAAACAGTACTATTTGTGTCCAGATTTTTAAAAGGGTTATGTTATTAAAAATTGCCGAAAATTTTTCTCCAGCATACAAATAGCAGGCCAAACAGAAGTCTTAAAAAAAGAAAAGATTTAAAGTACTATTTTCTTTTTCCCTGAAAAGACTGTGCCAATATAAAATGAGCAGTAATTAATTTAAAAAACTTTTTCCACAAAATAAGTTTTTCAAAGTAAATTAAAGAGCTCCACTAAACCAAAAATGAGCAAACCTAAAATAAAATGACCTATCAAGCATGAAACTACCACAAATCAGCATCGATAAATAAATGAAACCCAAAACGAACAGAAATTACAATAATTAACCGAGTCAAACTCAAAACAAGAAGAAATTAACATAAGTTGGGCGCAAAACCCCTATGCCTTCCCACGGCCAGAACATAATTTACACTTTACTGAAAAATACAAATGAATGTGCATTGTCAGTTTAATATACATATACTGAAATTTAGTAATCAAAATGTTAATATTATTTGATTTATTAAATGTTATAAAAGTTAAAACATTTATATTTTTTTCAGTAAAGTGCAAATTTTATTCTGGCCTTGGGAAGGCATAGAAGTTTTGTGCCCAACTTATGTTAATTTCTGCTCGTTTTGAGTTTGACTCGTTTATTAAATGTAATTTCTGTTCGTTTTGTGTTTCATTTATTTATCATTGCTGATTTGCGGTAGTTTCACGCTTCGCAGATTATTTGATTTTATTTTTGCTCATTTTTTGTTTAATGGAGTTCTTTACTTTTCTTTGAAAAACTTATTTTGTGGAAAGAGTGTTTTTAATTAATACGGGAAAAAGTCAAATCTGGATCTACAAAAGATTTGGCTGCTGACTTATCAAGTGTCAGTTTGTAAACATTAGCCCCGTTTTCAATTTAGTTCAAGCATTTTTCAATATAAACGAGCGCTAAATTCAATTTTGGGCAACTGGTATATTTGGACCAAAAAATAGACCCTTAGAAACAATGATTTCTATACCTCTGCTTTGTCCTATGATTTTTAATAGTCTTTATGCAATTTAATAAAAAATTTTCAATGAAGGAGTTTTCAGGTGTGTCAAAAATGCTGCATCTGTAGGCTCAATATGGAATTCAACGAACAAATTTCACATCACTTGATTTAAAATTAAATTTTTTGTCAATGTTGCCAAGCTGAATCGTGAAAATAAATAAGCATATTGGCATACATTTAACAACGCTTTTCGCCTTTAACATTTTCGACATTAACAATCCACTGATTCCCAAAGACAACTGCGCCTTCAAGGGTAAACTAGATCTTAAGCTTCTTCATGCCATGTTTTTACTTTATTATTTGCTTATTATTTTTTAACCACGTTTATTTATTATATAAAAAACGTCTCTGGATTACGGCCATAAACTATAATAGGAGAACTTAAAAAGCAAAGAAGAATATAAACCCTATACCTGAATATGATTCGGCATACCGGTTGAATCCATACGACTTGCCACATTCACAGTATTCCCCCAAATGTCATACTGTGGTTTCTTAGCACCAATTACACCAGCAACAACTGGGCCAATATTGACTCCAACTCTAAGAGTAAAGCTGTTATAGGAGTTTTCATTAATGCTCAAGAGCCTTTCACGCATGGCAAATATTAACTCAACCAAGATGCTCATACAGTGGCCAGCTAAAATATTATCCTCTTCTGGTATTTTGTATTCTGGGAGTAAGCCAACTGCAGCAATGTAGGTGGAGCCAACTGTTTTAATTTTGTCGATGGCACAGAAACGGTCTTCACTCAAGAGCTAGGAATAAGATGAAGCAGTTACAAGTAATTTACCCAAATTTATATGACTTTATTGATAACAAAGTAAAAAAAAAAAAAAAAAAAAAAAAAAAAAAAAAAAAAAAAAAAAAAAAGCAATACACAGTGTGAGAAATCCAAAGATCAGCAGGACTAATTATTGGATGTTCAGATATCAAGGCCAGAACATGTTTCTGTGTGTGCTTTTTAAGCAGCATCTCCTGGAAATACATCATCCAAGAATTTCTTTTAAGGAAAGAGTTTGCAAACAAGCTGCATTTTGGAGCATTTCAGGGAAGCTCTTAATTCTCGAGTATGTGAATAGACACAAGCATTACCTCTACTCGTCAAAACGATACAAATTTGAACGATACTTATACTATTTGATAATATTAATAAGAAATTCAATGTAATTCAAGAGAATTCAGGATTTCGGGGTGAGCAACGCCATAGCCCAGAGCCTCCCCCCAGTGTGCTACCACATATTTTGCTGTTACCCGTTAATTATATTCATTAATTATTTTTTTATTATTTTCCTGTTTGGTTAGTTTTTTTGCTGTTGTTACTTTGATTTATTATTGCATACATTTTTTGTCTGTTGTCCAAGATACTAAAATTCAGCTTATTTAGAATTTTTGGTGGGTTCTGTCTTTTTAACTCAAGAGAAAAATATCTCAGCACTCAATTACTTCACAGAAACGCTGTAGTTACACTTAACACTCTTTGGACTTCCAGCTATACTCCTATACTGAATCGACTCACCGATATTTTGATTAAGGTAACAATTCAGTATTATTATCTAGTTCTAGGTTAAAGTCACCTTTTTTCAAACGATCATTAGAGTGGAAAATGGAGGGGGTGAGAACAGAATTAAGCGACTTTACTTTCTTCTATATAAAAATTTCCCCCAGCCCCCTACCCCAGGATGAACTAAATTTACAAAATGGTCAATTTTATTCTTATTTTGGAAGAAAAAAATTTCCGACAGGGTGACTTTGCAGTGGAAAAAGGAGATATCCATACATCAAAATTTCATTAAAAAAAGTGCAAAAAGCATTGCAGGGAACTTTTTTTTCTTACATACTATCATTCAATAATGACGTTTTAGGATCAGAAAACTGAACTGTTTTATATAAAAATCATTTAGAAAAATAAACCACATGGTCATTTTATGTATTACTCGAGAAATCCACAAAGAAAGGAGGTTGAAAAACCGGTCGTTTCAGAGCATGTGAGTTCACACAGCTGCATTTGGAGCAAAAAACGTATAACACATAATACATGTAGCATAGGAGACTTCATAACAGACGACTTTAAATATACTATACGAAAGAACTTAATTATGGCTTTTTGAGATTGGGAAACTTATTTGCTTTATTTTCAATAGCGACGAAGACCAAACCGAAGAATACCTAACGAGAAAATTCTAAAGATAGTGGTATTTTGGCCGAAAAGGATATAGCCGAAACAGAATATTTCGGCTATATGTCTAATAGTCGTCCTCAGCAAAACAAAAATTAGAATAAAGACACAATATGGTAAAATTCTAGATAAGGGGCTTTTTGCTATCTTAGAAAAACGTTGAGTTAGATAAATGAAACTCTCGGGACTGGATCAATGGCCAAAGGTATGCCCAGGGAATGTGTTTTCAAGCAAGCTATATAAATTTTGTCAGAGAATTTCCAGCTTTTAAGTTTCATTTTCCTTGGATCTAGGTTTGAAGAAGATGATTCCTATGATCTCAGTAGGATTTTAAGCCATATCAAGGCCTCTTTTCCAAATAAAAAAAAACAACAGTTTTATAAACCCTGTAAACTTTAGAAATCAGGATCGAGCAAAGGCACGAGGCTCAAAACACTTTCCTTGTGCCTCATTTGAGTTTTAGATATTTATTTATGAAGATTTCACTTTTATAACACAAAAACTGTCCAAGGTCATCAAAGGTTAGTTGCCAGGGCATCAATGAGACTCTGAATCCATTCCTAGATGTTTCATTTATCTGACGCCTCATCTAGAATTTTACATAAAATTCAGCTCACAATTCAAGTTCTTCAATTTTGAGTTACAATTCAAGCATTCAATTTACAATTCATTGTCTTCACTCAAAATTTCAAAATTTCATCACTGCGTTACTCTTTTTATTGTTTGAATTGCTATATTCAAATAAAATTTTTTTTTCAAATATAACGACAGTAGCAGGGGGTCGACCGCAACGATGCTCCCGAAAAAAGTGACTAGTTATTTCACAACTAAAAAAAGTGACAAAAAGTAGCTACCAAAAGGCACTCAGAGCACAGGAGGACGAACTACACAAGTCCCAGTTACTGCCTTATGATCATCATCGCCCTCTAAAAGCCCTTGAGGTTACAGAAAAAAGGCTGGTAGTCTTATTTTATGTTCGATTAAATTATTTGCTCATACAAAAAAAGGACTTTAATGAAAGCACAACTTCGATTAAGATACAAGGAACAAACAACCTTAGGAAAACAGAACAGACTGTTCAAACAGTTCGTGGTAACGAACTGTAAGTAAGGAGCGACCCGGCTCAATGGTAACCGAAACTCTAGAAAACGGGTTTTTGATACCAATAGATATATCAAAAGAATAAGATTTCAAGGCTGATTTCAAATATATAACTTTCATCAAGTTTAGTGCTACCCATCAAAAGTTACGCGCCTGAGAAAATTTGGCTGATTTTCAAAAAAAGGGGGAAAGACCCCTAAAAGTCATAAAACCTTAATGAAAATCACACCATCAGATTCAGCGTATCAGAAAACCCAACCGTAGCAGGTTCAAGCTCCTATCTGCAAAAATGTGGAATTTTACATTTTTTGCCAGAAGAAAGATCACGGATGCGTGTTTATTTGTTTTTTGTTTTGTTTTTCCCCAGGGGTGATCGTAACGACCCAGTGGTCCTAGAATATCATGAGAGGGCTCATTCGAACAGAAATTAAAAGTTCTAGTGCCCTTTTTAAGTGACCAAAAAAAATGGAGGGCAACTAGGTCCCCTCCCACGCTCATTTTTTTCCCAAAGTCACCCAATCAAAATTTTGAGATAGCCATTTTGTTCGGCATGGTCAAAATATGATAAATATGTCTTTTAGGATGACTTAATCCCCAGAAGTTCCCAGAGGTAGGGCTAAATTTTTTGAAGTTTACCAATTGTTAAAATTTTGTTTGGTTTATGGGTATTATACAATTTTTTTTATGTTGGTTTTTTTGGGGTTTTGGGTAGGTTTGGTTGGCGCGTGGGTTATGTTGGAGGATATTTTAATGATGAAATCGTTCATTGGGGGAAGAAAATCGCCAAGAAGGAGGTACCGGACTTGCCAGCATTATTTATTGGTTATTGGGAAGTATACAACCATTTTCAGGAAGGATTTTTTCTGGAGGGGGGGGGGGGCTAGAGGAGGGGTTACTCTGGAGAATATTTCCGTGGAGGATGTTTCTTTGGGGTAAGGGATATTTCTATGAAGGGGGCGCAGGATTTCCAAGCATTATTTAAAAAACGATCAGAAATTAAATAAAAAAAAACAAGTTTTTTCAACTGAAATGTAAGAAGGAATATTAGAACTTAAAACGAACAGAAATTATAAAGTATGTGAGGGGGTTCTCCCCCAAGTCAATACCTCGCTCTTTACGCTACAGTTTTTTTTTAGTGCTTTCAAAAGAGCTATCTATTCTAATTAAACGGCCTTTGTGATTCAGGGGTTTGTGAATCAAATTTTTTTTACTTTTAATTCAAAAAGCGTGGTATTGACTAAGGGGAGAACCCCCTAATATACTTAATAACAAATACGTAATAAAAAAAAAACAATAAAAAAAGACAAGTGATACGGCCCAATAGTAATCGAAACTTTTAAAAACGAAATTTTTATGTCAATAAATGAATCAAATGAATGTGTTTATAATACTGATTATAAATATATAAATTTTATTAAGTTTAGTATTACTCATCAAAGGCTACGAGCCTGAGAAAATTTACTCGATTTTTTAAAGAGGGGGAAACATCCCCTACAAGTGAAAGAATTTTAATGAAAATCACACCGTCAGATTCAGCGTATCTGAAAACCCTACTTCATAGGCTTCAAGCTCATATGTGCAAAAATCTGCAATTTTGTATTTTTTGCCAGAAGAAAAATATACGAATATAAAAGTTAGATATGAAAGTTAATTTGTAAATAAATCAATTTATAAAAATAAAATTAAAATTTTTATGAAAATAAAATCTTAATTAAATAAAAAAAGATCATAAATTCAATAAAAAAAACAAGTTTTTTAAACTGAAATTAAGGAGCAATATTAAAACTTAAAACGAACAGAAATTATTCCGTATATGAAAGGGGCTGTCCCCTCCTCAACGCCTCGCTCTTTACGCTAAAGTTTGACTCTGTCTCACAACTTTATTTTTAAAAAAAATAAAAAACTTTAGCGTAAAGAGCGAGGCGTTGAGGAGGGGACATCCCCTTTCATATACGGAATAATTAAATTTCAACTGAAATGTAAGAAGGAATATTAGAACTTAAAACGAACAGAAATTATAACGTATTTGAGGGGTTCTCCCCCAAGTCAATACCTCGCTCTTTACGCTACAGTTTTTTTTAGTGCTTTCAAAAGAGCTATCTATTCTAATTAAACGGCCTTTGTGATTCAGGGGTTTGGGGCTGTCCCCTCCTCAACGCCTCGCTCTTTACGCTAAAGTTAGACTCTGTCTCACAACTTTATTTTTTAAAACAATAAAAAACTTTAGCGTAAAGAGCGAGGCGTTGAGGAGGGGACAGCCCTTTCATATACGGAATAATTACATTTCAACTGAAATGTAAGAAGGAATATTAGAACTTAAAACGAACAGAAATTATAACGTATGTGAGGGGGTTCTCCCCCAAGTCAATACCTCGCTCTTTACGCTACAGTTTTTTTTAGTGCTTTCAAAAGAGCGATCTATTCTAATTAAACGGCCTTTGTGATTCAGGGGTTTGTGAATCAAATTTTTTTTTTAAATTTTAACATAAAGAGCGTGGTATTGACTAAGGGGATACCACCCTCATATACTTAATAACAAATACGTAATAAAAAAAAAATAAGAAAAAAAGCGATACGGCTCAATAGTAATCGAAACTTTTAAAAACGGAATTTTGATGTCAATAAATGTATCAAAAGAATGTGTTTATAATGCTGATTCTAAATAAATAAATTTTATTAAGTTTAGTATTACTCATCAAAGGCTACGAGTCTGAGAAAATTTACTCGATTTTTTAAAGAGGGGGGAAACATCCCCTACAAGTGAAAGAATTTTAATGAAAATCACACCGTCAGATTCAGCGTATCAGAAAACCCTATTACATAGGTTTCAAGCTCATATCTGCAAAAATCGGCAACTTTGTATTTTTTGCCAGAAGAAAAATATACGAATATAGAAGTTAGTTACGTAAGTTAATTTGTAAAGACATCCATTTAGCAAAAGAAAAGTAAAATTTTTATGCAAATGAAAGCTGCAATAACTAAAAAACGATCAGAAATTAAATAAAAAAAAACAAGTTTTTTTAACTGAAAGTAAGGAGCGACATTAAAACTAAAAACTAACAGAAATTATCCCATATATGAAAGGGGCTGTCCCCTCATCAGCGCCTCGCTCTTTATGCTAAAGTTTGACTGTGCCTCACAACTCTATTTTTTAAAACAATAAAAAAATTTAGCATAAAGAGCAGGATGTTGAGGAGGGCACAGGCCCTTTCATATATGGAATAATTTCTGTTCGTTTTAAGTTTTAATGTCGCTCCTTACTTTCAGTTTAAAAAACTTGTTTTTTTTTTATTTAATTACGAACAAGAACAAACCTTGTACGATTGGCGTCCATGAGTAAGTGTAACAATTACTGGTAGAATTACATTTGACGTAATTAGCGTCAAACTTCTTAGGGTTTTTTGAAAGGTGATCGATGAGTTCTGATTTCCTATTCAAAACAAGTAATTCCAGAGATTCAGCATCATTTTCCCTTTCTTCCGAAAGAGCTTTTAGTGCTGCTTCAAGCATGCTTTGAGCCAGACCAATGTTCGAAAAGTCCATCTCTTCTACTGCTTTCTTCAGACGTTCCCCTGCTTCTTTCAGAAGACTATCACCGATTTCTTTCTTCTGTTCAGCCATCTCTTTTCTTAGTAAAATGTCTGACTCTAGCTCTACTATTTTCTGCTTCCTCTGGACCAGGTCCTGGACTGCCAATTCAGAATCTTACTTTTCAGCTTCAAGCTTTCTTTTTCCAATTCATCCTTTTTTGGTCCAATAAGGTGAAATTCAGAGCTAGCTATAGCGGATCAGGCAAAACACAGCAACTTCTTTGTGATCGCCACAAGCTTGGGTTTTTTCTCAGTTGCGCAGAGCATCAACAACAAAAGATTTAGCGTTAGAGTCCGCTCCTATATACGGTCTTGCACGCTAGTCAATAACTAAGCTGAACGAGAAAATCCTCGCTCCACGCCAACGCTTCCATGGCAGAGCAAAAGAACTGATCTAACTACTCGACCCAATGCCTGATATTTCACATCAACACCTGGTGTCTTCAGTTCAAGGATTTTTTGCCAACAGCTTCGATTCGTGAACTGTTGGCAGGTGGTGACACAGGGTCCAACTGTGACAATAACCATTCTCCGTGGACTTTCCTTATGTTCGTCTCAAATAGAAGTTTTCTTGCGCCGTATAAAGATAACTGCAGTCCATCAGCGGGGAACCTGGCTTGGGAAGGCTAAAGCAGCTAAGGATTCGGAAAAACTCGTTGTTCACATTATGCCATTATGCATACAAAGTTTCATCCAAAAATATTTAAAAGTCAACCCCCCCGTTTTGACAAAAAAAAGAAGCTGATGGCAACAAAAAAAAAAAAAAAAGAAAGATATGAAATTAGCAAAAAGTTTGAAACCAGGACCGTTCACACATTATTATTTACAGAAAAAATGTTAAACTTTATTTATCAGCTGAAACAAGGATTACAAAAGAATAGAACAAGAATAGAACAAAGCGTATTACGGAATAGACCAGGTCACAATTAACAATCAAAAGTGTGAAGAACTCTTCTAAGTTCTCATTAAAAAAAACAAACCAAAAACAATAAAGCCCCCCCCCCCCACCCCTCGATTTAAAAAAATACTTTTTTTGCATCTTCATTCAAAGAACTTTTTTCAAAAAAAAATTGAAAAAAGACATACCTCATCGAAATCAGCAATTATCTCATTCAGCAATCGTAGGCATTCCACCCCTTGGTTCAATTGGTTATTTCCATCCATTTCTGTATAAAATTCGTGGAAGTTAGGCACAGATGCAAATAAAACCCCAACTCTTCCATAACTCTGATTATAGAGTTCCTGAAAAGGCAAAAGAATCACTACTACCAGTTCTTTACTATTTTCAAGGAAAGATGTCCAAAGACCTCAGTCTTTGGAGTGCTTAAAAGGTCTGCATACTAGAAATATCACCAACAATTCTACGGACCATTTATAACTTTTGTACTGATGCTTACTGGCTGAGTTTCAGACTGAAGTTCGTAAGGGCCATAGGCTTTCCGATCATTCTGTGGCGTACTAAAAAATTTCCTGCTATCAATCCATATCAAAACTTTGATGAGGGAGGACATTGTAATATACCATTTAAACACATAGATCATAGAAAAACGTTAGTGTTTCATCAGCGAATATCTTGGGGTCTGCGTATTCCTCCCGCGGAGAAGTCCCCCCCGCTAACAATGCCTTCCTAGAGAATTCTCCGTACATGTAAAATTGAGCAGCCAACAAGAAATCAAGACAAATAAAAATAATGAAAAAAAGAAGTGATTATGGAAATTATATCTACATTCCAAAATACATGTAGAATATCAAACAGTTCGTGGAGCGACCCGGAGCGAAAGGAGCAAGGAGTAACGAGCGTAAAGGAGGAGTAAGGAGCGTAAGTAAGGAGCAACCCGGCTCAATAGTAACCAAAACTCTAAAAAAAAGAATTTTGATATCAATAGATACATAAAATTACATAAAAAGAATAAGATTTTTATGCTGATTTCAAATATATAAATTTCATCAAGTTTAGTCTTACCCATCAGTTACGCGCCAGAGAAAATTTGCTTTATTTTCGAAAAAAGGGGGACACATCCACTGAAAGCCATAGAACCTTAATGAAAATAATACCATCAGATTCAGCGTATCAGAGAACCTTACTGTAGAGGTTTCAAACTCCTATCTGCAAAAATGTGGAATTTTGTATTTTTTACCAGAAGAAAGATCCCGGATGCGTGTTTATTTGTTTGTTTGTATTTGTTTTTTCCCAGGGGTGATCATATCGACCCAATGGTACTAGAATGTCGCGAGAGGGCTCATTTGAACGGAAATTAAAAGTTCTAGCGCTCTTTCTAAGTGACCAAAAAAATGGAGGGCAACTAGGCCCCCTCTCAAGCTCATTTTTTTTCAAAGTCACCCGATCAAAATTTTGAGATAGAAATTTTGTTCAGCATGGTCGAAAAATATAATAACTATGTCTTTGAGGATGAATTTATCCCCCACAGTTCCCGGGGGAAGGGCAGCAAGTTATGAACTTTGCCCAATGTTTACATATAATATTGGTTATTGGGAAGTATAAAAACGTTTTCAGGGAGAATTTATTCTGGTAATGGGGGGGGGAGGGGTTGATCGGGATTACATGGGAGGATCTTTCCGTGGATGAAGTTTCCATGGGGGAAGGGACATTGTTATGAAGGGGGCACCGGATTTCCCAGCATTATTTAAGAAAACGATCAGAAATTAAATAAAAAAAAACAAGTTTTCAACTGAAAACTTTTCAAAATCAAAACTTAAAACGAACAGAAACTATTACGTATATGATTGGGTTCACCCCTAGTCAATACCTCGCTCTTTGCGTTAAATACATTGTTAGACCACACTGGCTATACATGATAAATGAAACTCAGAGAGGAAAGAAAATAACAAAATGAAAAATAAAATAAAAAAAGGTGAAGAAACGAGGATTTTGTCAGCCAGTGGCGAACACAATCCTCGTTTCCTCGTTTCTTCCCCTTTTTTTATTTTATTTTTCATTTTGTTATTTTCTTTCCTCTCTGAGTTTCATTTGTCTTTACGCTAAATTTTTCTTTAGTACTTTCATAAGAGCTATTTATTCTAATTACCGGCCTTTGTGATTAATGGGCCATTCTTAAAGAATTGGAAAAAAGTTCGAATTTTAGCGTAAAGAGCGAGGTATTGACTAGGGGGGCGTACACCCCAAATATACGTAATAAAATTATACAAATATACAAGTTCGTTACGTAGGCTATTTCGTAAGTTACGTGCATTTATTACAAATATAAACGTTCGTCAATAAAATTAAACAACTTTCGAGAAAGCCATTTAGCCAAAAAAGTAAAATTAATATGCAAATTTCCTTCTAACTGTTCATGTAAGGTAAGCCAAAATCAAAACCTGCATTAATTTAAAAACGTTCAGAAATAAAATAAAAAAAAAATATTTTTTTAACTGAAAGTAAGGAGCGACACTAAAACTTAAAACGACCAGAAATTATTCCGTATATGAAAAGGGCTGTCCCCTCCTCAACGTCCCGCTCTTTACGCTAAAGTTTTTTTATTGTTTTAAAAAATAAAATAGTGAGAAAGAGTCAAACTTTAGCGTAAAGAGCGAGTAAAAAAAAGCTTGTTTTTTTTTTCTTTACTATGGTGTAGAATCAAACAGTTTGTGACAACAAATATGTCAAATACCACGAGCCTGAGAAAATTTGCTAGATATTTGAAAAATAGGGAAACACCCCAGAAAGGCAAGTGATCATAATGAAAATCACACCATGAGATTCCACATATTAGAGAAACCTACTATTGAGGTTTCTAGCTCCTAACTACAAAAATGTGGATTTTGCATATATTTTTTTCCCCAGAAAAAATATCACCGATGAGTGTTTATTTATTATTTTATTTTTATGAGGTGATTTTGATAGCAATGTAACCGTAATCAGTCGGTACAAATGACCAGCCAGTCGGTAAAATCCATTACTCCTCTCCCCTCACAAACGTATTGGATAGTGACGCGTCTGGGGGGTACCAGAACAAGCCCAAGGAAAGTAATTACTTGTACTTCTTAGTCGCAGCCCAGGGGCGGATCCAGGATTTTTTTAGGGGGGGGGGCGAAAAAAAGGTTGATCCGATAAACTTGCGTTGAAAGCAAGTTTATTTAACGCAAACTTGGGTTAAGTAAGTAAATTACACTACTTTAGATTACGCTAGGGGGGAAGCGCCTCGCTCCCCCCCCCCTGGACCCACCACTGTCGCAGCCTGTTATCTCTCTGCACTTCCATTATAGGGCAAGTCTTCTATGATTGCCACTAATTTCATATTTTCTAATTATTTTCTTTAACCTTTATTTTACCATATTCTGATTACTCAACCCCCCCCCCCCCCGCGGAAAAAAATAATTGAAATAAATAAAATTCTTAAAATTAAATAATATAGAATATGCTACACAATACATTCTGCCTAGAAGCTGGAACATGGAAAAAATATTCCAAATTCCTTCTTTTCTAGATTTTAACTGTCTCCTTTACATTAAAAAATGTGCCATTTTTTACTCAGCAGTTCAAAAAGTGTCCATGTAACTATAAGTCATTATTTATTTAAATGAGGCTAAATTATCCTGCTGCAAATGTCAGAATTCGATTTTGGGTGTCATCCTTTTCATGTCATTACAAACACTGTAATTACTTTTAGTTTTCTTCTTTGCATTGCAAATATGCCACTGTTTATCTTTGTTGTTCAAAAAGTGTCAATTTAACTTTATATCATTATTTATTCAACGACACTACATCTTTACACCTTTTCACAAAACTGAACATTACACTCTGGCTACTACTTAAAAACCTTCTAAATTATACCAAACTCTTAACAATACTAATATTTCACAAATATATAACAGTGACCTATATGGGTCAGCTAAAACCTATGGACCAAGACTTATTTTTCTGCTTTTCATAATCCTTGTAAATTTCAACAGCAACTTTCAGACAAAATGTATTTCATACCAAAGAGTACGTGGTAACGAACTTTAAGGAGCAGCCCGTCCAATAGTAACCGAAACTCTAAAAATGGAATTTCGATAAAATTATTACATTAAAAGAATTCGCTTTTCTTTTGTCTGGAATTGACTTTAGCGTAAAAAGTGAGAGTTGTGGAATAGGCAGTTCCCTCACATACGGAATAATTTCTGATAATTTCAGGTTTTAATGATCCTCCTTTCTTTCAGTAGAAACAGTTTTTTTCTTAATATTTAGTTTTAAGTACAACCCATATACATAGCCTTTCATAGGAATTTCGCTTCGAGCTTTCGAAGTTGTGATCTGTTCCCCACCAAAAAGGCACCTGAACCCATCAGGAATCGTCCCAATCCCCCCCCCCCCCGGACACAAATAGAAATCAGGGAAAGACTCAAATTCCCAGTAAAAAAAGAAACTCGGTAATTTCATTTTTTCAAGGTATTTAGCATTACCAACAGAAGTAGGGAAAACCATGTTTAGAAAGACGTAGAATAATTACATTTGATAAGCATTTAGCATTACCAACAGAAGTAGGGAAAACCATGTTTAGAAAGACTTAGAATAATTACATTTGATAAGCATTTAGCATTACCGATAGAAGTAGGGGACACCATGTTTTTTTTCGCAGGGATAATTATACCGAACCAGAGGTCGTAAAATGTTGGAAGAGGGCTTATTTGAAAGTAAATCACCGTACCTACTGCGTTTTGTAAGCAACGAAAGGTAATATTAAAACAAAATGTAATTTTTTATCTTTACATAAGAGCGAACTGTGCGAATACTAATCAAAACTTTCAGCGTTGTGATTACAGCAGAGTATGTACATCAAAAGAATCTACTTTTCTTGATGACGAACCTGTGGAATTCTTAAGGTAAAAGTTACCCAAAAAAGGTAGTAGTATAGATAAATTGCGTAAATTTTTCGGAAGGAGAAATATTTACATAAAAACCGATTTTCAACCTTTTTAACTGGAGATTGAGTGGTACCTGTTGCCCACCACTCACCCCTCACCGCCATTCTTTTTCTCCAAAAGGTGGGGTTGTGTGTTTTTTGGGATTAACGACGCTCTTGACTGCTAAGGTCCTTGAGCCGGTCTTACAGTGTGTTGCTGCTGCTGAGTTTGAACTCTGGAGCCTGTGTTACGAAGCTGATATCAAACCCACCACGCCACCACATCACGAAAAGGTGGGCATGATTCGTTCCTCTGATCGGGTAGAAATTTGCTGGGAGAGTACCTTATGCCAAACTGACGTGAGTTTTTGTTTAGAGAATGGTTCAAACTTACTTTAAAAAGATTAAAATTTTCGTTTTTCAACGACTGCTCTATCTGCTCTATCAAACAAAAAAAAAGAACAAAACACCGAAGATCTGTTTTGCTTACAAAATTTACAAAACAGGTCTTCGGTGTTTTGTTCTTTTTTGTTTGATAGAGCAGAACTAGTTGTTTTCAAAAGTGATGACAAAAAAGAGAGTATTCAAACAAAGCGTACAGGAGAGCAACATTGAACTTTCAATAATTCACCGGGAATACATTTTTTAAAGATTCTAAAGTTGAAATTCCTTATACAAGTTTTTGGTACGTTATTTTCTGCAACCCTAGGTTTTCGGTACGTTATTTTCTGCAACCCTTTCAACATAACACAGTAATTTCGTTGGCTTTTCATAGCTGGGATTCAGCTTTATCAATCAACTGAATCACATTTTTGAAATTTGCTTTGTATTATTTTAGATTAATAAATATGCTGAAAGCTGGTTTGAAGTCGTTGAAAAACGAAAATTTAATATTTTTAAAGTAAGTCTGAACCATTCTCTAAAAAAAACTCACGTCAGTTTGGCATAAGGTACTCTCCCAGCAAATTTCTAACCGATCATAGGAACGAATCATGCCCACCTTTTCGTGATGTGGTGGCGTGGTGGGTTTGATATCAGCTTCGTAACACAGGCTCCAGAGTTCAAACTCAGCAGCAGCAACACACTGTAAGACCGGCTCAAGGACCTTAGCAGTCAAGAGCGTCGTTAATCCCAAAAAACACACAACCCCACCTTTTGGAGAAAAAGAATGGCGGTGAGGGGTGAGTGGTGGGCAACAGGTACCACTCAATCTCCAGTTAAAAAGGTTGAAAATCGTTTTTTATGTAAATATTTCTCCTTCCGAAAAATTTACGCAATTTATCTATACTACTACCTTTTTTGGGTAACTTTTACCTTAAGAATTCCACAGGTTCGTCATCAAGAAAAGTAGATTCTTTTGATGTACATACTCTGCTGTAATCAAAAATCTAGTTACCTTCCGGTCCCTTTTGACTCTTAAAAAAGGAACTAGAACTTTCAATTTTCAATCCAAAGAGCCCCTCCAAAGTTTATACGACAACCCTTCCCATAAAAAAGTCATATATCCTGGGGCATAAATTACCGCACTTGCACCCGGGTTCTGAGGTTTTTGTCAACCCCGAAGTTTCAGTTATCTGATATTTGAACTATTTTGAAGAAAATGGCAATATCAAAATTTTGATCGGATGTATTTGGGGAAAAGAGGGCGTGGGGGAGGGGTTCTAGTGGCCCTCCGATCACTTTTGAATCTTAAAAATGGAACTAGAAATTTCAACTTACAATCAAATGGACGTCCTCCGAAATTTATACGACCACTCCTTACATAAAAACACTATATACCCCCGATGCATAATTTTCAAAACGTTCTCCGGGCTCTGGGGTGTTGTGTTGACCCCGAAGTTTTGCTATCTGATCTTTGGACTATTTTGAACAGAATGGCCATCTCAAATTTTGATCGGATGCGTTTGGGGGAAAAAGGGCGTCAGGGAGGGGGTTAGTTGCCCTCCGATTACCGTTAACTCCTAAAAAGAGCAATGGAACTTTCAATTTCCAATCAAATGAGCCCTCTCTTAAGCTTATATGACCACCTATCCCATTAAAACCTTTTATGCCCCCGAGCCAAAGCTTTCGACGCGTACCCCGGGCTCTGGAGGGGGGGGGGGGGGGTTTCGACTCTGGAGTTTTGATTATCTGATCTTTGAACTATTTTCAACAAAATGGCTATCTCAAAATTTTGATTGGATGCATTTGGAGAAAAGAGGGTGTGGGGGGAGTCTAGTTGCCCTCCAATCACTTTTGACTCTGAAAAAGCAATAGAACTATAGATACTATATATATATATATATATATATATATATATATATATATATATATATATATATATATATATATATATATATATATATATATATATATATATATATATATATATATATATATATATATATATATATATATATATATATATATATATATATATATATATATATATATATATATATATATATATATATATAATTGAATAATATAATTGAAAACATCCAATTTCTTATTAGTTTTCTTACCATATTACTTTTCAACTGATTATCTAAGAAATAGACGGCAACATGTCTTGGAAGCAAATTGAAAAGTATTTTCCTATTGCTTTGTTGGAGTGTTTCCATTTCTCGTTTTTCTTCCGAAGCTTGCGATTGCCAAAGAAAATCTAGACGAGCAGTCCACTCTACTTGACGTCCATGAACTAGGATAGCAGCACCAAATAATAACAAATGCAAGGTTGCCAAAGGCGTCAATGGAATTGGCGAACTAGAAAACAAATTGATTCAATATTATGACGACAACCCTTGTATCACATTTTTTTTTTCTTTCGAGTATGGGTTTCTTTCGAGTATGGGTTTCGAGTGCAGGTGTCACTGATTATTTGGTTCGGAAGGGGGGTCATCTGACTCTGTAAGCTCACCCAGATTCGATCAAGCTCTAAATGGGTACCTGGAAAAATCTGGGGGGGAAACACGGGAAGCGTCGGATGATTTGCGTTTATGTTTATCTATGCGTTTCCAATATGCTGGTATGTTTGTCTGGAGTCTTCCAGGAACATTGATCAGTTTAACCTGAGGGGAAGACACGGGAAGCGTCGGATGATTTGCGTTTATGTTTATCTATGCGTTTCCAATATGCTGGTATGTTTGTCTGGAGTCTTCCAGGAACATTGATCAGTTTTTAAAAGAGAAAAAAGAGGCCACTTTCTAACGGGGGACTTGAAAGATGGCAGCCAAAGCAAAATATGACTCTTAGAACTTATTTTAGAATCAGTTTTCCATTCACTGCTCATAAAAAACTTTTTATGATTAAATATTATCTTTTTTTACAAGACAAGAAGATCAGCTATTTTCAACACGTATTGCAGTCGCAGCTCCAGGGGGTACCCAATAGAAGAACTTTCGTAGAAAATGCTGACCGGCTTACACACAAAAAACATTTCATTGGTTCTTTTTTTCTATTCATTTTAGTTTTTATTGGTTGGTAACACTGCAATTTATCCCCCTTTTTAGAACTAGTCACAATTACATTTCTTTGATTTCTCGAGTGCATGGTAAGGTCCTTCCTTACACAATTGAGGCTATAGACAATTTGTTCAAGGAGTGAAGTGAAAAGACAAACAAGTATTAAATAGGTATATTATCGTATATATCAAATCTGTAAATCGGTATATTAAATCGGTATCTCGTTAAATCGGTATAGAAGTATTGAATAAAAAAACAAAACATAATTTCCATAAATACTAGAAGCTAAAAGGATAGTAAAAGATCGAAAGCCGAACTGGCCAGCCATAGAAAAACAAAGAGTTAAATTGGGAAACGCCCAATTGATCTAAATTCGGAGCTTTAGAGAAAGGAGAAGTAGCATCTTTAAAGGCAGTAATTGATCAAGGCTTTTAGAGGAAGATTCAGGATTAAGGGATGCGAGTGTGGAGAGTTTACAAAAGAAATATATATTCGTTGGTTCGTAGACTAGAATCTTGGTGAATTATTTTATTTTTATCTAAATCTTTGATTGCCTGTTCCTTTTGTTTTTGTGGGGCAGGCTTTTATGAATGGTAACCCCTCCCCCTAGAAAAAGGAACCGTAAAAATCACACTGAATTGCAAAGGAGAACGTTGCACAACGAAATCTGCTCGTTGGAAGACAAAAGAAAAATATAATGGAATGAAGGAACGTGTTAATTTAGCGTGTGTGAGCGGTTAGAAGACAAAGCAAAATTACAATGGAATGAAGGAACGTGTCAGTTTAGCTTGTGTGAGTCTGTGACCGATAAACAGGAAGGGGGATTAATGTTTAGTATCTATGAAACGTGCAAAATCACACAAGATAATAAATAACTCTGAACAGAAAAAGGCATAGAACAAGAAACAGCAACAAATCACATTGAATTGCTAATGGGAATACGACTTAAAGCTAAAGAATATTCCGATGCCGAGGTTTGTTTTTAAATATAGGCTCATTTTTTAAAATAACTTCATAAATAGAACCGAAATTTAAATTACCAATATACCTATTAATTGCTAAATCTGCGAAAATAATGCTCTCAAATTTATAAATTTACTTCAGCATTAGCAGAATATATTTTTCATCATACCGACCAATCTGTACAGTTGATGAAGTGATGGCCTTTCTAATCGATTGAGCCCTTTTCGAAGTTTCTACGACAACGCTTTGTATAAGAACCGACATCGCTTTCTATAATAAGGATTTCAATTATAAAGTATTTACACGATGGGCTATGGAAGCATTAGAAATAGAAAAAAAATAGCAGATTTAGCAATTCAAAGGGATACTGGTAATTTAAATACCGAATCTATTCACGACATTATTTTAAAAATGAACCTATATTTAAGAACAAGGTCTTGCATAATCTCCAAGGGAATAAAACAAATAAAAAAAACACGAAAAGATGGTCCTATGTCAATTTTAAATTCTTGGTCAGCCTTCTTAAGACCATAGGCGGGTGTGCCTTGTTTGCCTCTCATTAAAGGCAATCTAACGGTCTTATGTCAATTTTTGAATTCTTGATCAGTATGCCTAAGACTCTAGGCAGGCATGCCTTTCCAAAAACTAACCTGACAAGTATGTGTCCAATAAGAGTCATGCATACTCCTGCCAGTTACCCGTGCCCCAGCCATTTAAATATTCGCCTCCCAATTACTTGGACTATCTGTCTTGGCTTTTCTCTGTCTACAATTACCCACCGTCTTGATGCCAAGTAATTGAGAGGCAAATGTTTCAATGGCTGGGGCACGGGTAAATGGCAGGAGTATGCATGACTCTTATTGGACACATACTTGTCAGGTTAGTTTTTGGAAAGGCATGCCTGCCTTAGAGTCTTAGGCATGCTGATCAAGAATTCAAAAAGAGGCAAACAAGGAATATAGACGCTAACCGAAGGATTATTTCTCAGAAGAATAATTAACTTTATTTTAAATTTTAATTTATAATCTTGTTTTTGCCAATTGCTTTTGTGCGTTCATGGAAGTAGCTGTCTAATTGTATATGCGAGTATTAATTGTACATATATTATTTAGATTATTTTAGTTTTATATCTATTCTTTTAGTTTTAGATTCTAGTTGTTTTCTCTCTCGTTTTTTTTGTACGCTGAAGACACCTTGATGTACACGGGTGAAATATTCGTTTCATTGTTTCTCTCCTTTTTCTTCTTACTGGCCATAGACCCGGCTGTCATTTGTGCCACCTAAAGAACATTCATTAGGTTTCTTCTTTTTTTTTTACTGTTTCTGAATTTTATAATGCTGAAGAAAACGTCACAATGACCTGTTTGCACGTAGATCGTAGATAACATTTGCATAATTTTAAAAGGAGGAGAAAACACCCCATCTAAAAAAAAAAAAAACAAAAAAAAAACAAGGTACAATCTCGATGGAAATCACACCATTAAATTCGATACGGCTGAAAGCCCCAAAGCAGATGCTTCTAATCCCTTATGAACACAATTTTCGGTTTTCTTCCTTAGAATGACGATCACGATGCGTATTTTTTTATTATTATTATTTTATTTCACCCAGAGTGATCGTATTCAGCTAGTGACCGTAGAATATTAGTAGAGGGCTCAATCAAAACAAATCCAAAAATTTAGTACTTTTTTACGCAGCAAAAAAGATTGCATCGCAAGAGAGCCATTTTCAGCCATTTTGCACCACAAGATATTCCTCTAAACGGGACGAAAATACGACCAGCCCAAAATTCTGTGATACGCAACCACTTTTAGAACTATCAAAATACAACCTCCCAGTTTCAGAGGCTATATCATTACGTGGATGCGCGCTAGTCCCTAAACATATGCTCTGACCATACAAAATACATGGTTATCGGAAGACCGTTTATACACCCAGACTAACGGTTATGTAGCATCAAGAACTGTGCGTCAGCTATTAGAGGGGGAGGGGAAGTCAGTAGATCGTTTTTGCGGGAGTAGGTGCCTGAAGCCCCCAAGAGCAGGATTTTAGGCTAACATTTTTCAAAGATTCCATTAAACAATTTTTAGCGAGAGGGGAGGAGTGTGTGCTTTTTTTTTGTTTATTTTGTATATTTGCGTGTAGCAACTTGTTTCAATTATAGTGGCAAAATGTTAGATCCAAGCAATTATAGACAAAATTTGTTAGATCCAACCGTCTTTTAACTTAGAGAGCAGATCTAGAGGGGGGAGAGAGAAACCATTCATACAAGTCTGCCGCATCAAAACAAATGAACGGGTCACCAAATTTTTAGCTCACAAAAAATAACTCATCAAAATTCTAGTCTACGAGTCAGCGAATACACATTTCTTTTATAAACTCCTCACACTTGCCTCCCTCAATCCTGAATCTTCCCTCAAAATCTTGGATCCAGCACTGACTTTAAGGAGGCTAGTTGTCGTTGCTCTAAACTTCAAATTTAAATCAATATAGTGACAGACGTAAAAAGAAAAGAACAACTCACTTATAAAAATTTTTTCCAAGAATTTAATTTAGATAAACGTCAGTCACATAATTCCCACACTCAAGTTACAAAAATGACATAAGGCTTTTTTGTTGGCACTATTAGGTTTTCTAATATCATATATATGAGACAGTAGAAGGATTTTTGCAACACTTGAGAGACAAAGGGGCTTTAAAACTGTGAGATCACCGCTCCTCGGGCGTTAAACATTAAAAATAACATTTGGTCATTAGCGTTAGAACCATAGAGATAGAAAAAAAATAACGTACTCGGGCATAGCCTCTTCTGAACTAAATACTATAAATATTATTTTTATATATTTGTCATCAATAGTTGGTTCAACATGCAAAATAAGGTCAGCTTACCCCCCACCCCCCAAACGACAAATTCAGCATAAAAAACAGTTTTGCAAACAAAAATAAAGAGCGAAATTAAAACTTTGTCCCTTATCCAATGGCCACACCACGACAAAAAAAAAAAAAAAAAAAAAAACACAGTCGCTTTTCAATCCCAGTACAATTAATTGGGCGTCTTATTCTTATCCCATACGGTTTTTTTACGGTTTATCCTGTAAAAAGGTGCCCCCTCCTCCCCATCACCTTTTACGGTAAAGTCTTAAAGTTCTTCAAAAATACCTCTCATTTAAATTCAACGGCCCTTGTGTTCGAGTAGTCTTTTTTAAAGAATTTTGACAATATTCAAACTTTAGCGTAAGAGCGAGGATTGAGGAAGGGCTAGCCCCCCTTATGCACGGAATAATTCCTTTTTATCTAAAACTTTAATGCTATATCTCACTTTCAATTGAACTTGTTTTTTTTTTCTAATTTCACACCATTTTTCAAATCATACCAGAAAATATCTTCCCCCGTGCAAAATTTGCCTTGGAAAATTCTACCGGGAACTTTTCTCCTCACGGGAGAATTCTCTCCTATGAAATCCCCCTCCCCAAAAAATCCCTTATATTTCCCAAAAATAAATACTAATCAATTTAATGCATTTGGTATCAGCAAAAAAGCCAGTTCTTTGGATATGTCAATTGTTTTTAAAATTCCGTTTTTAGAGTTTCGGCTACTATTGGGCCGAGCCGCTCCTTGCTCCTTACGTTCGTTACCACGAATTGTTTGATAAAACCAACATCTTCTGGACAAACGCTGTTTTCTTTATAATCAGACTTGTGTTTCTCCCTATCGGAAAGGATGAAAGGAATTTGAAATTACATACAAATTCATCTGCCAATTGCGAATATTGAATTTCCATTCAAAATTAGTTTACTTTGACAAATTCTTCAGATTACTCGGATTTTCCAAGTTTGATTTATAGCCTATGCCAAATTAAAAAATATCATCGATATGAGGCTACCGTCGTGCCCAAAATCAAATGGCGTATCTCACACCTTCGAAGTTAATCAAGGTATATCAAAGGTATAAATGCTGAATAACAAAAAAATACATACATAACTTTTGCCATTGCATGAATTTACGAATAAAACCTTTAATGAGAGAAAAAAAGATTAATAAAATTTCCGAACAAACCAAAACATGCAACCTTTAAAACACAAAAATCCCCAACAATTATTTTTTTAACGAAGGAATGGGAGAGTCAGATTTTTACATTTCGAATTCTTTTAATCAGCTTTCTAGAACAATTTTTCGATTTGTTAAAGAACTTCATTAACAATTTACTGCTAGCTCGCGGAAACAATTTTGCAAGTGAAATTTTTGCGAAAAAGGTTTATTAGAACAGCGGAAACACTCCTAAAGTATTGACGAAGTAATAAACAACGGAACTTGTCTAAGCAACAGCCAAAGAAAAATACAACTCAGTCTACTAATTTAATTTGTTTATGGAAGGTAATTAGTATCAATCAAACGATTTTAATTCCAAAAATAGCTTAATACAAAAAAAATGCAATTTCTCTTTCATGGAGTATTTCTAGGCACAGTAGTGTCTTTAATTTGCTATATCTCAAAGAAACAATTTCCTTTTAAATAGACTACTTTCCTGTTACCGGAATTCTCATTCCGGCAGAATCCAGCCCACTTCTGGACAAAAATTTAAGGGCGAGGTAAGGATTTTTCTTAAATTTTATTCTTATGACGATACAAAAAATCTATTTTAAAATCAGTTTTTAATAAAAATATCAAAAAAGATGTTTTTCAAATTTAAAGGAAAGGGCCAATTGACCCCTTCCCTGCTACCTCTGCTACCACCCCTGTGTGTTGCTATTTGTTTCAATACCATCCAAGCATATTGCTACTTTTTATATCTCTATAATTTGCCTTTAGAAAATAATCCCTGTTCACCATGTCTCTTACAAAGTTTTTATATTATTATTATTTTGAAATGTTATTATATTTAAAATTCAGTTTTTTCAAAAAGTTTAGTATCTAACTTAATAGCTTTGTAATACAATCGTTATACAAATTAATTTTTTTCAAAAACCACTGGCCAACAAAACATCTACGGAATAGAAAAGCATTTAAAAAAAGGAGAGATAGAAAAAGAGAGTGAGATACAGAAACGAAGAGTGACGGGTAAGGAAAAGAAAAATGGAACAAAACAAACCTGGCTCTATCATCATAGCAATCAAAAAGCTGCCAGTGAGTAAAATGCACAAAGACCAAATACACCCCAATCGAGATGATCAGTATAGCAGCTTTTAAGAGAAGGAGCAGTCTTAGAAAAACAGCCACAGTGAACATTCCCAGAACTGCTGATAATATACTGTAATGCGGCATTGGACAGGAGCGGTGGTCTTTCAGGAAAGAAAAGGCTGTGTCTGTTTCTTCGGGTGTGCAAGACGCTTCAAGCCGACAGGTAAACTACACAAAAATTAAAGTTCAAGAAAATAATAAATATGCTCCAGCTTCAACATAAAGTTAATAATATTTATTAAAAATTTAAATTTTTTCGTTCAAGGTGAGAGCATATTAACCGCCGGAACAGTCAAAAATTAACTTGGCATCAAATTTTGTCTACGGTTAACTAGTACCTATATTGCATTCACTCTGCACAATCATCATCAATTTGGTGAAAATAGAGGCAATGACCAAATGTATTAAGGCATTAACACACATATTGTCTAATTTACTCATCATTCATTAAAATTACTCATATTTTAATTATCATTATAATATGTAGTAATGCATTAGTTAATAAATCGTTTCCGGTTCACAGTTAATTCGTATTAAATTTGAATTAAATAAAATTTCGCCTGGAACGTACCCTCTATTGACATCAAATCAGGTGGGTACATCCTATAAACGTATATACGAAAACAATAAAATATCTAAAACGGAATTGAGATCTCGCGGTTAATTCGTAATAATTTTAAATTAAACACGCATTAAACTAAAAATGTTACATGGAATAAACTCACTTTTACATTAAATATACAAAAAACAACAATTCAGTTTAAAAAATAGAAGTCATTTTTGACTTTTAAGGAAGGGTTATCTGTTTCTTTGTGTGCAAAAAAACACCGGGTCAACAGATAAAAATTAAAAATTAAATTTCAAGAAAATAAGATGTTCAAAGAAAGAAAAAAAAAAAAATTCGAGTAGGAGTGCGGTAGTGGGTTTCCAAACCTACTCTTTTTTATGAAACAAAAACACTCGCGCATGATTCATTTTTTAGGTAAAAATCTAAGTTCAACTTTATTAAAGCTACATTAAGTTCGGAGTGAATAAAAAAAGTTAATCTAATACAGTGTTTGATACTAACCCTAGGTTTTCTAAGTTGCTCATTTTTTAACGCAACGACACAACAGACCGTAACGCATACAGAAAAAAACGCAAAATAGCAAAAGCGAATTATAAAGAAACAATTGACACTAAAAAAGTCAAAAAATCTTAAGGGTAAAAGAGGAATCCATAAAAGGTAAGTGCCATTACATGATCAACCAACGTATAGGTAAAACAGCCAAAACCAACAAAGGTTCCAAAAATAGCCAAGAATGTGCCGGGTTGTGATTAAAAAAACAAACAAACTAATAGCACAAAACAACGTTTGGCTTTGTTGGCACAATATATTAATATAAGAAAACGTGAATATACATTTTTGATTAGAATTGTATAACCCTAGGCGAGGAATTACCCACCTTCCATCACATGGTGCATATCTTGAAGGGCCATGTGTGCCATACGGTTCCAACATGCTTGCCACATTTCCCATAGCACTTGTTACTTGGTTAGGGAGAAAAGAAGGGCAAATGTAGTGTTCTCAACCCGGACTAATTGAATATTATTGTCCTTTAAAATACGTTAATATAAAGAATATGTCAAAGTATTGTCGTTCTTTATAGGGAAAATCGTGTCTAACACTCTTTTGTATAATCATTTTTTTTCTTAGTGAGTCTCTATCCCCCGCTCGTATTTACGTAGGAGTTTTCACTTCAAAGAAAGACAAGAGACGGAAGGCAAGGAGACGCGGGGGTGGGGGCATTGTCGTTCTCTAAAAGAAGAGTCGTATCCGACACTCTTTTGTATAAATAAATAAACATTATAAAGATTTCTTTAGTGATTATCTATCCGGTTGTATTTACTTAGGCATTTCCAATTCACAGGAAGACAAGGGAGGAGAGGCAAGGGGACAGAGAGGGGGGGGAGGAATTTTTGTCGTTCTCTAAAAGAATAATCGTATCCGACACTCTTTTGTATAATTAAAAAAATATTATAAAGATTTCTTTAGTGAGTATCTATCCGGTTGTATACTTAGGCGTTTCACTTCACAGGGAGCCAAGAGAGGGGAGGCAAGGAGACACGGGGGGGGGGGGGGTATTGTCGTTCTCTAAAGGAAGAGTAGTATCCAACACTCTTTTGTATAATTAAAAAATATATATATAAATATTTTTTTGCCGCGTTTCTATCTGCCGGTCGTTTTTACGTAGGCGTGTTTACTACACAGAAAGACAAGGGATGCATCAATGATTGTTATGAAATGTCGTTTAGGACCTCTAACTTAGTGAATACTAATACGAAACATAGATTTATATAGATTAATATGCATAAAAAATATCAAACTTATACGACATTAAATAAAAAAGACAAGTTTTTTTTTTTAATTGAAAGTAAGGAGAGACATTAAAACATACAACGAACAAAAATTGTTCCGTACACGAAAGGGGCTGTCCCCTCCTCAACGCCTCGCTCTTTGCGCTAAAGTTTTTTACTGTTTTAAAAAGTAGAGTTGCGAAAAAGAGTCAAACATTAGCGTAAAGAGCGAGGCGTTGAGGAGGGGACAGCCTATTTCATATAAAGAATAATTTCTGTTCATTTTAAGTTTTAATGTCGTTCCTTACTTTCAGATATAAAAAAAACTTTTTTTTTATATTTAATTTCTGAACGTTTTTCAACTAATGCAGGCTCTATCTTGGCTCATCGTACGTGAAAATTAAAGCACAATTTGCATATTAATTTTGGTAGATTTATTCCGGATATGAAGGGTCGCCCCCTCCTCAATTTCTTGCTCTTTAAGCTAAAGCTGTTAGTACCATTAAAAAAAGCTTCCTTTTCTAATTAAACGGCCCCTTTGTATCAATTTTAGTAAAGAGTTAAACTTCATCGTAAAGAGTATGGTATTGAGGAGGGGGGAAGCCTTCATATATGGCATACTTTTTGTTCGTTTTTCAAATAAAGCCGGTAAATCTGGCTCACCCTCTTTGAAATATACCCCTCCCCCTCATGGAAAACACCTCCATAGAAATTTCATCCAGGATAAAGTGCACCCCCCCCCGTCAAATTCCCCCCAGACAGTTCCTTCCTCGCTGAGAACCCCCCCCTCTCTGTAAAATCGCTTGTGGACGACTCACCTTGATAATTTCTCCTTAGAATGTTTCATTGGAATAAGACTTTAGTCTCTAATCGGTTTCTCGATCATTCAAGAAATGTCCCCTTCTGTGGAAATTAATACCCAGAAAACAAAACGCGCGAAAAAAAATCCCCTGGAAAATTCCTCCGGATCATCTCCTTGTAAAACATTTGGCAAAGAGAATGTAAGACAATTAAAAATAATTTCGTATAGTAATTCTGTCAAAACCCCCCAATGTAACATTTCCTCTGGAATATTCACTCCCCAGAAATTCCCCCCTCAAGGAAGATACTATATGTAATTCCCCCCTCAATAAAAGGGTTTTCTGTTACACTGAATCTGATGATTTGATTTTCATTAAGATTCTATCACATTTAGGGCGTGGTTCCCCCTCATTTCGAAAATAAAAGCACATTTTTGCCGGCTCGTAACTTTTGATGGGCACAATGAAACTTGATGAAACTTATATATTTGAAATCAGCATAAAAATCTGATTCTTTTGATGTATCTACTGGTATCAAAATTCCGTTTTTTAGATTTTAGGTTACTATTGAGCCGGGTTGCTCCTTACTTACAGTTCGTTGCCACGAACTGTTTGATAATGTTTTGTTTTTTCGTTGACGTTGGACAGTCATTGGGATGCCTTCGATAAATGTTCGTTTGCTGAAGCATTAAATAGTTCGTGGTAACAAACTGTAAGTTAGGAGCGAGCCGGCTCAATAGTAACCCAGCGATCAGGCTCAATTGTAACTGAAACTCTAAAAAACAGAATTTTGGTACCAATAGATACACCAAAAGAATCAGATTTTAATGCTGATTTCAAATATATAAGTTTTATCAAGTTTAGTCTTACTAGAGAAAATTTGCCTTATTTTTGAAAAAAAGGGGTAAACACCCCCTAAAAGTAATAGAACCTTAATGAAAATCACACCATCAGTGGAGCAAAATCTATTGATTTCATGGCCAGTAAAAGGCTTTTGGAGAATTATTTTTTTCTGACAGCTTAAGGATTTTTCTGCTTCAAATCCTGTTTTATTGCATCGGTTTTGTGTTCTCATTAAAGCACTAGTTTTTCAGAATCCGACAAATATAGGGAAATATAACGAGTTAGTTTATTTGAAACAGTATTTTCAAAATATGTGGCATAAACTGAGAAGCAGTAATTTTGGTTCGTTTTAAGTTCTAACTTCGCTCTTTACTTTAATTGTAAGAATTTTTTTTACTTTTTTTTATTAATAGGTCACTTTTTAACTAGACTATACTTATCACTGTGCTTTAATAAAGTTTACTATGCTATGTTAAGTATTCCTATATCTATTAGTTGACATAAAGTGAAAACTAGCCTATGATGGTAAAACCCAAAAAGTAAATTTTGATTTTAACGGGTTTTCTGATTAGGTGAATCTGATGGTGCAATTTTCATTAAAATTCTTCGACTTTTTGTTGGTGTTTACCTCTTTCTCGATCAGATTATTTTTTTCAGGTTCGTAGCTTTTGGTGGGTAGCACTTGGTAGCACTAAATGAGTCTTAAATGTTTGGAATCAGCATAGGAAGCCAATTCTTTTCATTTATCTATTGATATCTAAATTCTGTTTTTCAGAATTTTGGTAACTATAGAGCCGAGTCACTCCTTACTTTCAGTTTGTTATCACGAACTGTGTGAAAATCAAGAAATAGAGATGACATTTCTCCCATTATTTGGAGCTCATTTCTTCGATTATTTAATTTGAATCTGAAGTTATGATTTTTTTTATTTTTTTTTTTTAGTGTCTGATTAAAGGACCCAAAGAGACATCTTCCAGCGTGTACCAACAACACCCCCATCCCCCCCCCCTTACTAGTTTTTTTTTGCAAGCCCTTTCAATCAGTGATTATAGTAAATGCTATAGAATCGTCAATTCATTTGGTGAAATTTTCAGTTCATTAACACAGCAAACAAAAGTTCATAACACTAAGTTCAAGTCTTAAGCACCTATCCTAAGCTATGTACTCAATATTAAAAAATTAAGTGACGACATATTAAAGCAGAATGCTTTATTTAAAGCAAAACAACAAAAATTTCGAGTTGAAACCAAATGCTTTCTAATAAAATTTACGGTAACTATTTAACACAGCCCTTCTTGTGCTATTTTGTTATGACCATATTTCTCTGAGTAAAGTTTCTTGAGAGATTTTAACTCTTCTTCGAGCACTGCCTTCTTCTTCTTCAATAACCCAAACTTTATTTCGAGTTCTTGCTCCTCGTTTCTTTTTCTTTTTCTATAGGCATGGGCAGCTTCCTTGTTTCGTTCCTTTTGAGTTTTTAAACAATTTGCAGCATTTTTTACAGCTTTTATCTTGTCTTTTTTACATTTATTGTTCGTCTTTTGATAGGCAGGATTTACATTGGCACAGCTGCTTTCATCAATATTAGTATCTATTCTGGATGAACAAGGGTTAGTTGCGACTGCATTTGCATTCTGGTAAGTTTCTAAACCAAAGCTGATGTCATGCGATGGTAGAGACACTAAAGACGAAGCTACTTTGGTTTTGGGGACGAAATCAATCTTGCTTTCATCATTCACAGAACTTTCTCTTTCTGCTTCCTGTGCAATTTTCCATATTTGCAGTTGAATATCCATGTGAGTCTCTGGGGATGAACAAGAAAACTTCACAGCTGCATTTGAACCATGAAAAGTTTCTGGAGGAGAACAACTACCACAGCCTGGTAGTGACACAGCAGGCAAAGCTCCTTCAGTATTTGGGTATTGATCAATGTTGTATTTTTCATTCACGACACTATTTCCTTCTGATGTCCCTGCATTGGCCTGGCTTTGTCGTTGGGTGTCTATACGATCGTTTGACCACTGAGACTGATTGAGTACCTCCTCCAATCCCAAAATATCCTGCAGTATGTCTTCTTGGTTTGTAAAACTTGTTGTTCCACCCATTAGCAACCAATCTGGGTCAAGGCCAAAGTTTTCATAACTTGAATCCATATCACTGAATGTATAATATTGGCTGTTTATATTCATACTTATTTTATCAGTATCTATTGATCACTTCTTAAAACGAATTAAAATCTGATTGCCTGTTTTCTCCTTTTATATACCGGTACATTTAGTTAGGCTCCGCCTACCTGACAGCTTAATTCGATGACGTCATTTTAGACTGCTTTCATTTCTACCTATTCAGCTTTGGACTTCTATTGCGCAATGACATGACGTCATAAAACAATTCTTCACGGAGAAAAACCTCATGGTGACTAAAGTTATTCATAAATTGTATTTTCGCTTGCAAGGGTAATTATTTAGGTAATATCTCTTTTTCATAGATGGCTGTATTTATAAATACGATATTTGATTCGATAATCTAATTTATAGGCTTGTTTGAGTCCGTTCACCAGGCCTGTTCTTTTCTTCAAATAACAAAATATGCTAAAATCATCAGGGGGGCGGGCGTGAACTGACATATTTTTATTGGATATTTCAAGGTGAATCGATTTATAATATATCGATCATCGTAGCAAACGGTTCTTCGTCCATCAACAAAACGAGACGGTGTAAAAACAAACATTCCCTCTCTTTCCACCTTCGATATTTTTTTTCTTTGAATTTTATTTTATTTGGTTTTTTTTTGTATTTTTAACATAGAAACACTAATTGGGTTTATGTGTTCGTGAACCACTTTGCCAGTGAATTTTATCCATGCATATCTCAGCGTTGAAAAATGCTGAGACAAATAATTTTTTGTTAAACAATTCCAGGGGTTATACAAAATCCATTTAGCAAAACTGATAAACTGACATATTTTTTTTAGACTTTTGGCGGCAAATTGATTATTAGTCACAAATTCAGTGTCTAAAAAAACAAATTGCGATTAAAATCTGGAATTTTAGCATTGAAACTGGATAATGTTGAAATGGGAAAAATCACAAAAAGTCAATTCAAAACTGAAAAATCAATCTCAGTGGCCCAACCTTCCTGATTTTTAGCCCTTCTTTTCTCAAATTAGTAAAATAGACGAAAACGCTGAACATAATTAATCGTGTCAGACAAAATGGCGGGAGAATCCATTAAAAGGATATTTTTCATTTAATAAAGTGTGAGATACACATTTTCATTTTTGTCTTGACGCTAATAATAATTACATAATCCTTATATATAAAAAGATGAATTACTTATATAGTCCACCCTCCTGATACACAGAATAATTACTTATTCCTTTGTAGTAAAAATACTCCTGCGTAAATATATAAAAAAAAAATTATGACATATATTATCCTAGAGGATATAAACGCTTAAACATGCAAATTTTGATTGATATTTCTTGCTCCTGTTATATTTGGCAGCTGTTTAGAATTTTAACAAGTTTTATTTCCGAGACAGATTAATATAAGTAAAAGTAGATACTGCAACAAAAGTCAAATACACCTGAGCCAGGGTGGCAGCCTCCCTTCCCTGTGGATTTCCTCCCCTGGAAATCTTCCCCATTTTCCAAAATTAGTTTTTTTTTTCATTTTGTCACAACATCTACGAATGATTTTGCAAGCAATACACGGAACCATTCTCAAAGTAGCACCAAACAGAAATTTTGTTCGGGAATAATCTTTTTTTTTTCAAAAAGTTATTTTAGCGTTCACTTCCAATGCGTCAGAGTGTTCATGATAATCTGACACTAACAGAACCAGCACGAACACGCACATTTGCGTGAAGAACTTTTAGGCTCGCCCCCCCCCTCCCAGAACAAAATCTTGGGATTTTTATAATTATCCAACAATTATAACATTCTTTACATTATTACAAATTGTATCAGATTAACGACGTTTCTTGACTACAAAGGAACGCTGGCCCAGCTGAATGTTGCTACAGCTGGGTTCGATCCCTGGGTCCTATGTTGCCAAGCTGAGATCAAACCCAAAGCGCCACCATTTGTTTACAATTTGGTTTTTAGTCATTTTTTTAATTTCCCCTACCAAAATTAAGCCCCGACTTGAAATTAATTTTGTCAAGAATGCGTAAACAAAAGCGTGTTTGTTTGCATCGCATTAAGCTTAAGATTATCAAAATAAATTATCAAAAAGTCTTTCTTAGCTTAAATTTGTGTATGTAAAAAAAATTTGAAGATGGCTAATACCCTAAAAGTAGCTTTACAATCTAAAAGTGACTTTATTAGAATCACCGGCGTGTGGGGCAACGGGGGGAATTAAGAAAGCAGACTAAATAAACAATCGGAAGACTTTCCATGTGTCGGATCTGTGCTTTTTATTCATTCCACCAGATTAGCATACATGGGCGTAGGGATGGGGGCAGGGCCCCCCCCCCCTAGACCTTAAAATTTACATTAGATATGGCTTAAAAAGCAGATGGTTGGAAAAGCAGTTGATAAAAGGCCCTCCATCACACAATCGATTGCCCCCCCCCCTAGACAATATGCTTCCTACGCCCATGTTAGCATACATTTTTGAAGTGCATTTGTGTGGTCAGTCGTATCAACAATTGCTCAACCTATTAGTGTCACAGAGATATTTTTTAATTTTTTTTGTCTATATGACTTTTGTGCCTTCTTTTTGAATTTTGACTTCTCGAATTTTGTGTTTCCCAGCGTAGAATTATCTCTTATCCCAGCGATTATTCTACTAATCTCACAATCCAAGCGAATCTGATCGTAAACTAGTTGCAAGCTGCGTACTCCAAACATATGGCTGCCGGACTCCAGTTTTGGAAGAAGCTCTAGGAATTTCTAGAACTTCTTTGAAAATGCCTTCACTATTTTGTGTTTCACTTTTAATATTATATTATCAAGTTTATGTCAATGTATTCTTCCTTTAATCAAGTAATAATAATACGTAAAAGATTTCAATAATGCAAAGTTTTCGTCAAAAAATATATTTTACTTAATTCCAACCCCTTTCGACTCTTAAAATAGCACCTATTTTTTAAGAAAAACAAGAGATAGAGATGAAATTTCTCCCAGTGTTTGGACCTCATTTCCTCTATTATCTAATTTTGACCTTGACTTGTGAACAATTTTGTTTTTTCATGTTTGATTATGTATGATTCAAGGACACGAAGAGACACCCTTGGACATATAACCCCAACACCCCTTCCTATTTTTTCTTCAGGGACCTCCAATCGGTAATAAGGGTACTGCGATGGAATCGTCAATGCATTTGATGAACTTTTCAGTTCATAAAAACAATAAATAAAATATTCACAACATGAGGTCCAAGCCTTAAGTACCTATCCCAAGCTATGTACTCAATGTTCAAAAATTATGTGAAGACATATTAAAGGAGAATGCTTTATTCAAAGCAAAACAACAAAATTTTGAAAGATAAAACCAAAAGCTTTCTAATAAAATGTACACTTTGACTATTCAACATAACCCTTCTTGGACTATTTTTTTATGATAACATTTCTTAGAGTAAAGTTCTTTGAGGGATTTTAACTCTTCTTCGAGCACTACCTTCTTCTTCTTCAAAAACCCAAACTTTATTTCAAGTTCTTGCTCCTCGTTTCTTCTTCTTTTTCTGTAGGCACGGGCGGCTTCCTTGTTCCGTTCCTTAAGAGTTTTTAAACAATTTACAGTATTTCTTGCAGCTTTCATCTGGTCTTTTTTAGACATATTGTTTGTCTCTTGATAGGCAGGATTTGCACTAGCACTGCTGCTTTCATCAATATTAGTATCCATTCTGGATGAACAAGGTGAAATTCCGACTGCAACGACTGAACAACGACCACAGCCTGGTAGTGACACTGCGGGTAAAGCTCCTTCAGTATTTAGGCATTGATCAATGTTAAGGCTTTCATTCGCGACACTACTTACTTCTGATGTCCCTGCATTTGTCTGGCTTTGTCGTTGGATGTCTATATGATCTTCTGAACATTGAGACTGATTGACTACCTCCTCCAACCCCAAAATATCCTGCAGAATGTCTTCTTCGTTTGTAAAACTTGTTGTTCCACTCATTAGCAACCAATCTGGGTCAAAGCTAAAGTTTTCATAACTTGAATCCATATCACTGAATATATAATATTGGTTGTTAATATTCATACTTATTGAATCAGTAGCTATTGATCAATTCTTAAAACAAACTAAAATCTGATTACCTGTTCTCTCTTTTATATACAGGTACATTCTGTTAGACCCCGCCTACCTAACAGCTTCATTCGATGACGTCATTTTAGACTGCTTTCATTTCTGAAGCAGCCTGCCTATTCAGCTTTGGACTTCCATTGCGGTCTATGACGTCATGTCATTACGACTTGCAATGACATGACCATCATAAAAAGTTCTTCACGAAGAAAAATCTCATGGTAACTAAAGTTGTTGTTCTTAAATTGTATTTTCGCTTACAAGGGTAATTGTTTCAATAATATCCTCTTTGTGTAGATGGCTATATTTATAAATACGACCTTTGATAGTCTAATTTATATGCATATTTGAGTCCATTCACCGGGTATATTCTTTTCTTTAAATAGCATAAAATATGGCAATAGAATCTTAAAGAAATAAAAGCATCGGAGGAAGGGGAGGGGGATCAAATTTGAGAGGAGCTGTAACTAATTCAGTAAATCATGCGAATTCATCATACAGTATATCGTTCAAAAGTTTCAAGTATTCTGGATACAGTTCTACCGTTAGTTTTCTCCTCATAGTCAATTAGTGTTAAATTAGTACATAATTATGGATCTCCCATTTATTTTTTATTCACAAAGGTTCACCTAATTGACAAAACAGTCAAAGATTGCTGGGAAAGGAGAGCAAAGAATGATGATTCTCTTTCCCTTATTATTAAAAAAAAAATAATAATTTCGCTTATTTTTAGCACTGAATTGAATTTTTCTCTTAAAAATGTATTTTAAAGACCGAAAAGCTAAGCAGACGACGAACATACAGGACTAATTTATAAGGCTCACCAGTTGGAATAATAGTAGCTAGTAGTACAAAACTTTTAACGGTAAAATCATAATATTGGATTACTCGAAATCAAGGACTAATAAAACATAACCTGAACTCAATAGATTCAGCTGTTTCGGTCTATGGTGCGGAGAACTTCAAATTAAAATGCAAATTCCTGAAGTTAATCTAAACCCCTAACCCCCCTGGATGAACAGAGGGCCCAATATGGTATTTCTTTTCACGTTTATCTTTTCAGCCTATGAGATGGTTACCTTTTGACATTCTTGTAATTTGGGCCTTATTACGAACCCTAATTTGTGGCAAAAAAAAAAAAAAAAAAAATCAAGAACGAAAACAGTTATAGTTCTATATTTTTAAAAACAGGTTCATGTAAACTGGCTCGTGATGTTTCTCTATAGTCGTAGAATTCTAAAAAAAACTAGTGCTTCACTGAAAACTAAGCTACCTTGGGCTTGCTACATAATTAAAATTGCAGAGCAGAATTTATTGATTTCATGGCCGGTAAAAGACTTTCAAAAAATTATATTGTGCTGGCAGCTTAAGTATTTCTCTGCTTCGAATCCTGTTTTGTTGCGTCGGTTTTCTGTTTTCACTAAAGCGACAGTTTTTCAAAATCCGCCAAATATAGGGAAATATAACGAGTTAGTTTATTGGAGACAGTATTTTAAAAACATGTGAATATAAAATATAAAAAACTGCGAAACAGTATTTTTTGTTCTTTTTAAGTTCCAACTTTGCTCTTTACTTTAATCATAAGAATATTTTTTTGGCAACTATTTTTAATTAATAGCTTACATTTTAACCAGACTATAGTCATCGATGTGCTTTAAAGTTTACTATACTACATTAAGTGTTACTATACTTATTAGTAGACCTAAAGGAGAACCTTGCCTATCATGGTAAAACCCAAAAAGTAAATTTTGAAAACAACGCATGGCCAGTAGGAAAAAGAAGAACATTCAAAAGAACATTTCGCCTTCATCACAATAATGTGTTTTCAGCGTCGAAAAGGGAAAAGAAACTAAACTCCAATAAATTAATAAAGGACAAAATCTAAAATTAAATCATAGGCAGCGCAATCGCGCTGCCTAAGTAAAGAACGATGTTGGCACAATGTATTATTTATTACTATTATATTTTTTTTTGCTTTAGACCAGGGCACTTCGTATCGAATTGGAAATTCAAAGGGCCAGTGCCCTTTTTAATAGTCAAAAGTGATTGGAAGGCAACTAACCCCCATCTCACGCCCACCTTTTCCATAAACACATTCAATCAACATTTTGAGATAGACATTTTGTTCAACATAGGTGAAAGTTCTCGAACTTAGGTCTTTGGGGACGGCACCCCCCCCCCAGAGCCCTCAGGGCAAGGGTAGGCAGTTATGCCCTCGGGGCATATAAGGTTTTTTCTAGAAAGCGTCGTCGTAGAAACTTAAAAAAGGGCTTACTTGATTGGAAATGGAAAGGGGTAGTGCCCTTTTTAATAGTCAAAAATGATTGGAAGGTAACTACCATCCCTTCCGCACCTACCATTTATCCAAACACATCCGATTAAAATTTTGAGATAGCCATTTTGTTCAAAGTAGTTGAAAGGTCCAGAAATTATATCTTTGAGGATGACACGCCCAATATTCCCTCAAACATTTTTTGGTTGTAAGTTATGCCCTGAGAGCATATAAGGCTTTTATAAAAAGCTTTGTCGTAGAAACTTAAAAAAGGGCTCATTCGATTGGAAATTCAAAGGGCCAGTGCCCTTTTTAATAGTCAAAAGTGATTGGAAGGCAACTAACCCCCATCTCACGCCCACCTTTTCCATAAACACATTCAATCAACATTTTGAGATAGTCATTTTGTTCAACATAGGTGAAAGTTCTCGAAATTAGGTTTTTGAGGTCGGCACCCCCCCCCCAGAGCCCTCAGGGCAAGGGTAGGAAGTTACGCCATGGGGCCTGTAAGGTTTTTTCTAGAAAGCGTTGTCGTAAAAACTTCATAAAGGGGTCTTTCGATTGGGAATCGAAAGGACTAGTGCCCTTTTTAATAGTCGAAAGTGATTGGAAGGCAACTAACACCCCTCCCAGGCCCACTATTTATCCAGACACATCCAATAAAAATTTTGAGATAGCAATTTTGTTGAACATAGTTAAGAGGTCCAGAAATTATATCTTTGAGGATGACACCCCTCCCACAGCCCTCATGGTCAGGGTTGTAAGTTATACCCTTGGGGCAAATAAGGTTTTTTATTGAAAGCTTTGTCGTAGAAACTTGAAAAAGGGCTCATTCGATTGGAAATTCAAAGGGCTAGTGCCGTTTTTAATAGTCGGAAGCGCTTTGAGGGCAACTAACCCCCCTCTCACGCCGGCCTTTTCCCCAAACACATCCAATCAAAATTTTTAGATAAAAGTTTTAGAAACTAGGTCTTTGAGGATGATAACCTTATCAGAGCCTTCATGGCAAGGGTTGTAAGCTATGCCCTGGGGGGCATTTAAGGTTTTTATAGATAGCGATGTTGTAGAAACTTCAAAAAGGGCTCATTCGATAAGAAATTAGAAGGGCTTGTGCCCTTTTTAATAGTCAAAAGTGATTGGAGGATAAGTAACACCCCTCTCACACCCGCCATTTTCCCAAACAGATTAAATCAAAATTTTGAGATAGCCATTTTTTCGAAGTAGTTAAAAAATCTGAAAATAATGTTTTTGATGATGACACTACCCCCACAGCCCTCAGGGCAAGGGTTGTAAGTTATGCCCTGGGGACATATAAGGTTTTTATAGAAAGCGCTGTCGCAGAAACTTCCAAAAGGGCGCATTCAGTTGGATATTGAAAGGGCTAGTGCCCTTTTTAATAGTCGAAAGTGATTGGAGGGCAACTAACCCCCCTCTCACGCCCACCATTTTCTCAAACATATCCAATCAATATTTTGAGAAAGACATTTTGTTCAGCGTAGTTGAAAGTTTTGGAAAATTTGTCTTGGGGCATGAGAACCCTCCAGAGATCTTAGGGCAAGGGTTGTAAGTTATGCCCTGGGGGCATATAAGGTTTTATAGAAAGCGTTGTCGTAGAAACTTCAAAAAGGGCTCATTCGGTTGGAAATTGAAGGGCTAGTGCCCTTTTTAATAGTCGGAAGTGATTGGAGGGCAAGTAATCCTCCTCTCCCGCCCACCATTTCCCCAAACACATCCAATCAAAATTTTGAGATAGCAATTTCGTTCAACGTAGTAGAAATTTCTGGAAATTAGGTCTTTGAGAAGGACATCCGCCCCAGCCCTCTCGGCAAGGGCTGTAAGTTATGCCCTGGGATCATACAAGATTCTTATAGAAAGCGTTGTTGTAGAACAACCCCCTCACAGTCCTCAGGACAAGGGTTGTAAGTTATGCCCTGGGGGCATATAAGGTTTTTATAGAAAGCGTTGTCGTAGAAACTTCAAAAGGGCTCATTCAATTAGAAATTGAAAGGGCTTAGTGCCTTTTTTAATAGTTGAAAGTGATTGGAGAGCAATTAACGCCCTTCTCACACCCACCATTTCCCCAAACACATCCAATCAAAATTTTGAAATAGCCATTTCGTTTAACGTAGTTGAACGTTCTGGCAATTAGGGCTTTGAGGATGACAACCCCCTCACAGCCCTCAGGGCAAGGGTTGTAATTTATGCCCTGGGGGCATGTAAGGTGTTTATAAAGGGCTCATTCGATTGAAAATTGAAAGGGCTAGTGCCCTATTTAATAGTCGAAAGTGATTGGAAGGCTTGGCATTTTTATGGTAAGAGCGATGTGGGTACAATGTATTTTTTTTTTTTTTTTTTTTTTTTTAGACCACGGTACTTCGTATCGAAGGAGTTGTCGTAGAAACTGCGAAAAGGGCTCATTCAATTGAAAATAAAATGAGAAATAGTGCCCTTTTTAATAGTTGAAAGTGATTGGAGGGCAACTAATCCCCCTCCCTCGCCCACCCTCCCATTTGCCCATTATGTTTAAAAACTAAATGTTGCCTTAAGATTACATCAAAATGTACTGTGTTAATGCTAATTCCTAATAAGCAGGGGTCGTACAGTCAGCAACATCCAAAATTAGGGACTTAGGGACGTTCATAAGACCGAAATAGGGACCAGATCGGGACGGCATTTCAGTAACCAGGTTAGCAAACCAAAGAACAGTACCCGTCGTGACCTTCCGGTTAACATGAAAGAAACCATAAGTCAACAATCCTTGGAAGCTCATGGAAAAAGCTAAACACCGCTATACAGACTAACTTGTTTAGTCAAGCAGCTGATAAAGACTGCCTTGTCGCTGCTATCCTAACATTCTATTTTACTATATTCTTTTTACCATAGCAGCTTCTCGAGCAGTTCAATAGTGACCAAGTTTTTAAGCTACTGAAAAACCTGGGTTTGCTGTTACCTGTATGGGATACAGTTTCAGGCATATTTAAAGTAGATATCCGGACATGTAGTTCTTTTTCCCACAATTTACTTCCCCCTTTCACGATTTCAAACCATCAGGTCGAATATTTGGATTATCCTCAAACAAATCTTATAAACCAGAATAACAGTAACTTAGTACTCTGCAACCGAAAAAAAAAAAAAAATTCTTTCAACATTATGTTGAAAAATTTTCTCAAAGACCACTTGGGCAGTTTTGGCGTTTCAAGAAATTTCAACTGACGTTAAAATATCTTTTTTTTTTTGCATGTATTCTCAATAGCTCATACTTGTCTCTGGGGTATCAAATAGTGTGAAAAGTGGTGCACCGAGTCCTAACGTAGTAGTTTAGTGTCGAATTGCTGGCAAGTGGCTGTGCTAGTGTTATGTGAATGACATGTTGATATATTTTTTTTATTATTAATAAAATTTTATAGCCATACAACTTATTTTTCGATCTTACTCGTCAAACTTAATTAACTAAGTGGCTGCACCTCCTCACCCTCCGCGACAATTAGAGTTAATAATGAATTCAATAATATAAATTCGGGTATGGTGGATTTGGTAAAAAAATAAACAGAAAGTCCATACACCCACTTTAAAGGTGAGCCATGACTCAGCAAATGTTTTCCATCGGTTAGATGAGATCGAAGCCACAACTCATTCAATTATAACACTCACCAGTCATTAGCAGCCAACTAAAACATGTAAACTTTACACCTGGAGAAAGTTGCGATTAAAAGTTATGCAGCATCATTTATGTAACTTGCGAATATTTCAAAAACAAAGGTTCACACATCAAAAAACATAAAACGAACACTGAAAACAATAGGCGTGGCAGTAATTATTAAGGTCCTTTCTTGGGGATTTTTTTAACACATCTGAGATGAGGTTCAGTTTCCTTTTGCTAACTGTTGATTCAACTTTGTCCACGGCAGCTTTCAACTATTTTTCTTTATCATGCTAGACTTTCAGATTATCTAGCATAGCTCTGGAATCCGCTAATTCAACCAGGTCTAGTGAGTTGACACGCCTATACAGCTTTCTAGGAGCTTGTTTGTCAAGTCAGATTTTTTTTCATGATCATAAAACTCTGCTTTCTTTTCCTTCATTTCCTTTTCCAAAGCATCTATGGATTCCTTATCTTTGTCAGACCCCTTGGTCAACACAAGACGCTCTTTTTTTCGCACCGTTTTTCTTTTCTTCTTTTCCCTTTTCAGATTCTCTAGTTCCTAAGCTTTCCAGGTACCTCTCGTAAACCATTCTCCCAGACTTATCGTAGGATATATTTTTAGAGGATATCGGGTACACTTCTACTTTTCCGCAGTATGGTTTTAGGGCATCTTTAATGGTCAATTTAGCATTAAGGGTTCTCTCTAGCATCGTCGTTTAATGCTGATCAAGTACATTTTTTTACTCAGAAAAGCCCCTTTCTACACTGGCACTTCCATGCGAAATGATGAGACTGGACTATATAACATTCGTCAGATTTGGGTAGCTTTTATCCTTGCTACGTGTAAGGAGGTGAAGCCAATAAGTATCAATGCGCTTACCACAAAGGTCTCAAGATTCTTCTTCCAATCGTAACAGCGCCCATTCATCTTTCAACCTATCTATATCAACGCAAATAAGCAACTGCCATATGCCGTATTGCCGTACTTGTGTATTATGCGCCACTCATTCAAGTTCATCCTGTTTAAAACTTGAGAAAAAACCGGTTTCTTCGTTAGTTTTTTTCAGCTTAGCGAGAGACAAGAAACAGAATATATGGGATATATATAATTTGGGCTATATATTTACACATAAAGGGGGAGGGGGGATAAAGTATTTAGACAGTTTAAACTCAGAAAACGATTCTTTCTAGGTATGTGGCCACTAAATATTACAGAAGAATAGCGAGGTATCTGGAAATTTTGTAAAATAAATAAATAAAGTAAATGTAATGTTTCATTTCAGTGGGTTTTTTTTTCCAAGTGTTAAGTGTTATTTTAGTTAAACACCTAGAACCCAAACATTATGCCTAAACTAGCATAATAAGAAAGGTCAGTAATTAAATGATCTATTTCTGTTTTTTTTTTTTTATGTAATAAATAATTGAGACAAAACTTCAAAAAGTAGTGAAAAAATTATGTCAAGTTAAGTGAGAGTGATAGCTACTAGGGTTGGACTGTCACTAGTGACAAATCATTAGGGGTGGCAACCCTGAACTAAAGGGAATTTTTGGGGAACCGATTTTTTTCGAGAAGACAGATGTTTGGGGAAATCCCCGAAAATTCGGCGATTAGTCAAAGCACTTTCAGACAAAATCTTTCAAAATCACTTTCAAAAGTATTTTCAGACAAAATCTGCCAACAAATTTTACTAGGCCAAAAAAACTGCGAAGTAGAATTGCTACTACGCTACCCCACTTTTCGCATGCCCCCCGCCCCGCAATGTGCCAATATATAGCCCAAATTTTATAAGTCCAATGCATTGTATCACCAGTCCTGTGTCTTTGTATGCTGTGAAACCAGTTGTGTGAGATCTAACCTAATCGTATTTCTTGAGTGTGTTTCGTTTAATTAGCAAGTACCGTTAAAAACTTACTATTTGATTATAATTTCATTTTTTGAAGGTATAAAATCCAGAGGCATTGAGTCATCATGACCCAATTAAAAAACAATTTACAAACGTTTTGAAAATTGCCATATTTACTTTAAGTCGTTAGCATCACTCTTGTTTAAACCCATGTACCTGTAAACTGAACCAGCTGTGAAAAAATATATATCCAGAAAACTTCACGGGAAATATTTAATTTGGGTTATATACTTGAGTGTTAATGAGGGGGAGTCAGATAAAGAAAATTTCCAAAGCTGCTACCTGCCAGTAGCGGAATTCGACAGACTTCCAAAAGCTGCCGACACTTTAAGCAGAATAACTTGTGTTCTGACAGCCTTTCTTTGAGCAAAAATTATTTTTATATGTAAAAATTTGAATGTTTTATTTGACGAACGGATTCTAAGTTGACTAAAAAGTTAGCAATGATACTACTAGTAAAAATTCTTTGTTCTTGGATATCTACTAAGCATCTACTAAGCACTAAGCAAGAAGTTCAAACTAACTTTCTCAGTTAACTTTATGGCAAATAAAACTCTAAAAGCGAAAAAAGTAGACTTGTTATTTAACTACGTACTGCTAAATCAAACGCAACTAAGATTCAGCCTGGACAATGTCAGCAACGGAAGCTATTTGCCAACTACCCTACAAAACACCCTCACTGATGTGATGCCTTGGATGCAACTATCTGTTTATCTACGCAACATCAATACTAATCAACTGAAAAGAAATGATGCAATAAAACACCCTGCTACAAATTGTAACTCCTAGATGGTGGAATGAGATACACGAACTCAATGGCACTGGCTAAAGGCTTCTTCTTTGTAGGCAATGAAGGACTAAATAAAAAAAAAAACAGACAAAAAAGAGGAACAGAACTAGGGACTATAGGGACTATTTTTTTAGGGACCATTTTAGGGACTTTTGGAATTTTAGGGACTTTTAGGGACTTAGGGACCTTTGTATGACCCCTGTATTAACGACTTTGTCAACATCAGTTTTCAGAATAACGCTTGTTTCGATCCAGACACCATGCATCGAGACACATATTTTGGTACCATGAAAACAGAATAAATATAGTCCATTCGCCAAAACAGGTACCATATACTGAAACAAATATTAAATGCAAGTTCTCCATAGTAACAATATAACAGAATCTAAAAAATTATTCAACAGTATTATGAACTATTGTGTTTCAGACGGATGTTCTTTTTGGTCTAAAAGTTTTTGGTCCAACTAGCAACAACGTAACAGAATAAAAAAAAAAAAATTAATTAGTATTATCAACCTTGTTTTCAGACGGATGTCCTTTTTGATCCAAGTATTACTGAAACTCAGCGAGTTAGGTCCACTCAGTGACCCCAACTGAGGGGGAAGGCCAATTGCACTCCTAGACTTCAAAAAACCATTTTTCAGTATTCTCAATGAAAAACTTCTTTTTATGTTATTTTGCAGAGAAAAACAAACGAAAAAACGCCCCGCCCAAGATTTTGGAAAATACATTTTTCACCACCCCCTAACATTCTCGTGAATTGGCACCACTAAGTTCACTTGCTCCTTTAGTCATGGTCCATGGTCCAAATGGTCCATGCACCACAAATGGTCCAAAATCATGCACCACAAATGGTCCATTAAGACCACACCAGCGGCAAACTGGACTGGCGCTGTCAACTCGGTGACAGCGCCTAGTGAAATTTTACCAAACAGGTGTTTCTACAATATACGATTTACTAATAATAATAATAAAAAATACAACACCAAATACCCCATCGACATCAAGTTTTTTTATTAGTTCATGTTTAATACTGTTTTATAGCGTGGGTGAAATATAAACACTGAAAGGCATAGAAACACTAATAGGACTGTTTTGCGGTGCTGTTGCCGAGTTGAAATTTTGTTGCTTTGCGCTACCACTATTACATGTTGCAAAAGAATTTTCAAAAAGAATTAGATAAAACACCAATAGATTATAATACATTTTAAACAAAATACGTAAAAACAAATGACACCCACATAAATCTTTTATAACTAAAGTCAAGCTTCCTCATGGCCCTTCACTATAAATTTTAAACATTTTTCACAATTTTTATCTTTAATTAATCTCGACCATCCTGGGCGGACTATTTCAATAATATAGCTGCCGCTGCTGTTTATTGGCACTGGCCTTCCCGTATATTGCTGGTACTCCCTTTCCTTTGTCTCCATTCGTTCCGAAAAGTTTTTATAATTAAATAAGAAAATTTTGAATTTTAATGTTGCTCCTTGCTTTCAGTTTAAAAAACTTTTTATATATATTTAATTTCTGATCGTTTTTATAATAATGCTGGTAAATCTGGCTAACAATCCATGAAAACTTCTCTCCCCTCACTGGAAATTCCTCCGAGAAAAGTTCCTCCTGCATAAAATATACCCCCCCCCCCGCAAAATTTCTTCCAGAAAATTCCATCCTCACTGAAAATTCCTCCCTCCCCCCGTACAATTTCTAGCAGAAGATTCAGCCTGAAAAATTCTCCTTAGCATACTTTCATTTGAAAAAGACTTTAAGTTCTAATTGCTTTTCCGATCACTCCGGAAATCCCCCCTTCCGTTCCAAACACGTGGAAAATTTCCCCCAGAGAATTCCCCAGGAACATGTCCACATTTCAAATTGAACAGACAAAGACAAAGTAAGACAAATAAAAAGAAATTCGTATAGGAATTCTGTCAAATCCTCCAGTATAAAATTTCCCCTGGAAACACAATAGCATAGTTTTGGGACTTTTCAACTATGCTGAACAAAATGCGAATCTCAAAATTTTGATTGAACAATTTTGGTGAAAAAAGAGTCGTGAGAGGGGGGCTAGTTGCCCTAGAATCTTTTTGGTCACTTAAAAATGCCCCTAGAACTTTCAATTTCTGTTCAAATTAGCCTTCTTTCTGCGTTCTAGGAGCATTGGTTCGATACTATCACCCATGGAATAAAAAAAAAAAAAAAAAACGAATAAACACGCATCCGTGATCTTTCTTCTGACAAAAAATATATAATTCCACATTTTTGTAGATAAGAGCTTGAAACCTCTACAGCAGGGTTCTCTGTTACGCTGAATCTGAGGGAGTGATTTTCATCAAGGTTCTTTGACTTTTAGGGTGTGTTTCCCCCATTTTCGAAAATCAGACGAATTTTCTCAGACTCGTAGCATTTTAACGGTAACACTAAGCTTAATAAATCTTATATATTTGGAATCAGCATAATAAGCTGATTCTTTTGATATTGCTGATTCTTTGAGCTGTTTTTTTAAAGTTTCAATTACTATTAAACCGTGTCGCTCCTTACTTACAGTTCGTAACCACGAACTGTTTCATTCTTCAAAACACACCTATTACAATTTAAAATCATTAAATATCAGTTAAAAGACAACTTGCTATGTAACACAGAGAGAGATGCTTTGAACAGAGATGCGGGTGATTTTAAAACAAGTGACTCTTGTTTTGGTTTTCTTAGACGAGGAGCTGATTATTTATCCACAAGATTAATTCTGTGTCACTTCCACAATTAAAATGGTACACCTACCCCCAACCCGTCAGATAGAAAAGGGCTAGTGCAAAAGAAGCCCTGATTAAAATTAGACGAAATCTGGCGTAGTACTTTCCCGAGCTAGCCAATTCGGCTCACTTACCTGGCGAATGAAAGAAACTTTTACCAATGCAGTCACTGATCTGATATTGTGCGAATGGCATCGTTTTTTGCTAATCGTAGATTTGGGGTGAGTGGCTTGATACTGAAATTAGTGTTTTTGGCATTTCAACTTTTAATTCTATTAATTCTTACTTTTTCTTTTCGTTATTTTTGATGGTTCTCCGTGTTGCTTAGTTTCTAGGTTTTTCCAGTTCTTCCAATTTTGGTTTTTATTTGTTTTGTTTCTGTTTGCTTTCCCTGTTGTTTGTTTATATCCTGTTTGTTTCGTTCGCATTTTTGTTCAGATAACGTGAACGCTTTTCCTTTTAACTTTCTCTTATAACGGTGAAGAAGAGAGGCGGTTGTCCTTTCGAAATATCCCTTTTGTTTCATGTACAATTATCGTTGACCTTATAAAACCCCATTCTCGTTTGTCTTTTTTTTATTCTTTGTTATGGCAGGCCAATGTGGTTTACATAATTATCTAATTACTTCTCAAAAGTTTACAGTTTTTTTTAAATACTTATCACATCCTTACCACATTTACACACAGTTACCACATATTAATACACCCATGGTAAAAAACACACATTACCATATTTTAATACAAAATACTTACCACATTTACTTGCGCAACAGCTGAGATAGCAACAGTAGTGAATACTGCAAGTGCCAATCTTAGAGGATATGATCTAGAGACATCCCAGGCCATCCAATTCAATCGAGCAGCAAGAATCATCATTAGCAGAACCGCTGTCCATATAAATGCAGCGAGAAACAAAAGCAGAAGGATCAATGTTCTTGGCAACACTGCCAACTGCAACCCACCAACTAGAATCAGAACCACAAGACTGCAGACCAAAGACGCACCATAGGTCAAATCAGGTTCTTGTTGATACTGCAAATAACAAGCAAACAATTATTTTACTTCCTAAAAAAATAAGCAAATAGCCTGGCACGTTATATCTATCCATTTAGCCATTTTATGGGTAGCCTAAGTGTAAGAAGTTAGTAGATTCGAGGAGGGGGCCGTTTTCAGCGCATTTTGAAATTAATTGGCTTGAGAAATTTTTAAAAAGTGGGGATTTTGATGATTTTAGAAAGTTGGGTAAATTTGTTAGAGTAGGTATGGCACATAGATTTTTTTTTTTTTTTTATCTTGAAAAATAGTGAGTACTTTCAGGTTAGTGAGGTTTTGAGTTGTTAACATTTTTTGTTTATTAAGGTATTATGTGTCTTTTGATATTACTGTTGCTATTTTTATGTTATTATTATCTTACGGTATCGTTATTGTTATATATGTTTTATTTGGTCCTAGGGGGACTTTTTTTTTTGCTTTTACCATGGCCAAAAGTAGCAATAATATATATCTATTTATCTATATTCCAAAAAATCAGTAAAAAATAAAACGCACACTTAACTTAAATACATTTAAGATGGGGTAGAGGGGGGAGGGGGAGGGGGAGGGGAGGGGGGGGGGTAAAAACTAAAAGACAACCTAAGTTTAATTTCTACAAGTAACACTGATCGACAAAGATTTCTTTACAATAAATCTTACTAGTGAATTTAGTGCATTATTTTATAATAAATTCATATACTTAATCGGAAATTTCCCATCAGGCACAGGTTTTTTTTTTTTTTTTTACAGTAACTTATGCAAGAGCGACATATTTCCTAGCTTTATTTTAAGTTTTGCTTAAACGAGCAGTTGCAATCATGACTAATAGCATCAGTTGGCACTGTCAACATTATTTCACCGAGCTACAACCAAATCTTTGGCTGTATTTATCGCTTCTCTCTGAATTGTATTTCACCAATGGACTTCATTGGAGACTTTAATGCAAAGATTGACAACGACCGGGATTATTGCCCCCAAGTACTAGGTAACCATGGGCTTGGAGACCGAAATGAGAATGGTGAATTGCTCGTTGATTTTGCAGCAGCCAATTATTTAATTTGTTGGTGGGAGCTTATTTTGTTACCTTGACATCCACAAATATTCTTGAACCCCCCTGATGGTTTAACTAAAAATCAAATCGACCATCGTTTGGTTAGCCGTAAGTGGCACTCAAGCCTCATTGATGTACGATCGTATAGATGTGCTGATGTAGGATGTGACCACTCACTTATGATGGCAGAACTTTAAATCAAGTTGAGGAGAAATACAAAGAAGATTCCTCTTCCCGACGCTCTTTTTGACTCAGACAAGCTGCTAAACAAAACATTGAAGCACGATTTTGTGGTGGAACTTTCAAATCGCTTTCAAGCTCTCAACCAGAACAGTTATTTCAAGAACAAATGTGGAAGGACAGAAAGAGTCCGAAAGATCAGTGGCTTTCAGACAAGACATGGGCCCTCATAGAGAAAGGAAAATGTATAAAACAAACCCTTCTTCAGAATCAAGTACCAATTCAAATGATCTTTAAAAGTTCCAGTTATAGAGAAGCAGACAAAGAGGTAAAAAAAAGCGCAAGAAATGACCACCGTTGTCAAATTGAAAAGAAGACGCAACTTGCAGGAGAAGCTGCCAAAAGAGGTGACTCTAGAGCCCTTTATAGGATAACAAATGAAATAGTTGGAAAGAAACGCTCCCAAAATGGCCCCGTTAGGCACCCTTCTGGTGCTTTACAGACAAAGCCTGAGGTTGTAAATGAAATATAGGTGTCACACTTTGAGCAAATTATGAATAGACCCCCACCAGAAAACACCCCGAATATCCCAACGATACCCCTTTTTCTCCTGAATATCAGTGATGAGCCACCAAGTGCGATGGAGATAGGTACTGCAGCAAGGAAATTGAAAAATGGAAAATCGCCAGGTGAAAACCGAATAACAGCACATATGATTATGGCATCAAACCCAGGACAAATCTCATACAGGGTCCTATTCTTTACCAAAATTTAGGAGAATAGAGAATTACCAGCTGAATGGAAGAGAAGTTCACTGGTCAGACTTTTCAAAAGGGGTGATGCTACTGTTCCTGGAAACTGGCGAGGAATCAGCTTGCTATCAGTGTCCGGGAAAATGCTTTGTCATGTTATTTTGGAAAGGATACAGACCGAACTAGATAAACACCTGAGAGATGAACAATATGGGTTCCGTGCAGGACGTTCCTGTGCGGATCTTATTTTTACTTTACGCATGCTCACAGAGGAAAGTCAAGAGTAGTGGTCCAAAATATACATGGCTTTCATTGACTTTGAAAAGGCTTTCGATTCAGTCTACGGTGAAACTTTGTGGCAAATTCTGAACTACTACGGCTTTCCGTATAGAATGATTAAGATAATTATGTCATTGTACGAAGTGAGTGAATGCTTCATTAAGACGCCAGAAGGCCAAAGACACTTTAGAATCTTATCTGGAGTTAAACAGGGATGTGTGTTGTCGCCACTGCTCTTTATAATAGTTATTGACTATACCCTTCGCAACACAACAACAGATGGCATTGAATTATCATCCGGTGTAACAGTCAGCGATTTAGATTTTGCAGACGACATAACATTAGTTCAGGGTTGCAAGCAACGTTTGCAGTACTTCATTCACAGGGTCAGTGTGAAAGCCAGTCAGCTTGGTCTTAAAATAAATGAAGGAAAGACAAAAACCATGGCAACATCCAATTCCCCCCTACATATCACATGTGCTGGTGAGGAAATTGAACAAGTTATTGAGTTTAAGTATTTGGGCAGCATCATAGAGAATACTGGATCTATTACAAAAGAAGTCATAACTAGAATAGGTCAAGCTAACGCAGCCTTCAATCGACTGAAACGAATCCGGAAATCCAAGAATTATTCACAGCGCCTGAAGCTGCGTTTATTCAACAGTAATATTTTACCAGTCCTCCTGTATGTCGCTCAGACTTGGCACTTAAACATTCAACAAAAGAAGAAGATTCTTGCTTTTGAGAACAATTGCCTCCGGAGGATTCTGAATATACATTGGTCAGAAAGGGTCTCAAACGACAACATTCGGAGAATCACCAATCAACCGCTAATAACCAACGCCATCAGATCCCATAGATGGAGGCAGCTCGGACTCGTTTTAAGAATGTAAAACCATGGAATCCCGAAGTCTCGACTTGAGTGGCAGCCACTTGGAAGCTGAAGCGAGGACAACCTCGAATAACATTGAGGCGAACCTACACAGTGATCTATGCCACCTGAATACCTCTTTCCAACAAGATTGGGGAGATGTCTACGCAGCGGCTCATCTCAGACCCGATTGACGAACATTCACTGATACCCTAGGCACCCCTGGCGACGCAGGAAGATCTAAGGTCTAAGATAAGGTTATTGTAAATCCTTGGAGTAGATTCATCATGAAGGAATTTGTTGTAACGGGTTCACTGTTGACTGACGCTTTCATAAAAGCGACAAAAACATACTTAACACGAAAAAAAAGAAACAGTCCTTTTTGGCCAGTGGAGTTCACGGAAGAACAATATAACATGACAATTCGCAAATAATGAAAAAGGCTTCCCCAGCCCAAATGATAACGATAGATACAAAGCAATACAACATTAAAAAAAAAACAAGAAAAAAACAAAGCGAACCCAAAGAAAAGAAGAGTTCAAGAAGACAAAGGCATCGAAGATTTGTTTAACAATCGTCGTAGTCTCACTGTTGATTTTATAGTGCATATGTTATCTCGGCTTTTCGCAATATTTGAGTTCAAATTCTCTCCCTGAAGTCCCCATTGTTTTTAGCTCTGTAATGTTTTTACATTTTTCTTTTTCGTTTGTAATGAGTACACCAAATTAATCATACAGCCAAAACATACGTTGTTGTAGTTTGCTTCCATGAATTTTGCTGGGTTGTCCCATATCTTATTTTTTTCTTTATTTTTTTTTTTTTGTATTTTTTTTTTTTTGATGGTTGTTCGGTTCACCCTTGATTTCTGTGGAAGGTAGTCTTTTGTTCGTTTTCTATAAAGGATGCTATTTGTGATAAAGCCATTCTTTTACATCATGGATTTTTCGGAAGGGGAATGCAAACGCTTCCACTCAGGTTTGATAGACCAAACATTTGATTTAATTTTGTCCAGTTGAATGCATTAAGGTATAAGTCCCCTCTGAAACAAGCGGTTTAACGACGATCTTACTGCTGTAACTTCCACAAAAAGAACAAAATGCTTATATCATTGGATTTATTAATTACAGATCTATCCATTCACCGACCCAGAATTATGATATTACTTAATACTTTTTCTGTCTGAACATTCTGAACTTACTTAAAAAACAGGGAAACGGTCCTTTTTCCAACGATTTTTAATGAATTTTAAAGTATTTTCAATATAAAAACCATCTACACAAAATTTCAAAAATATAATTCAGCAGATGAATAGAATTGAATGTCATTTATGGAATCATATGAAAGTTGTCTTCTTTCTTTGATATACAAAAATCGTAGAAAAGCAGAAAAATAATATTCTTAAAATCACACAGGGAACATAATCCTTAATAGCTTTATCCTTAAGTCCGAACTTAGGCTAAGGCATACAGGCAGATGGATGAATAAGGGGTACACCTCCTTCTCACTGAAACATAATGAAATTCTCTTCTATACCCGTATTTCTCAAAAGTCTTCTTTTATAATGCTATTATCAAAATTGGCAAGATTATTTCTGTCAACTTTCAAGACAGTTTTAAAATCCCAGAGTATTCACTCCAGCCAAACCCGTTCCTTTTTTTTTTACAAATTCTCATGTATGCCCTCGTTTTATACTCCGGCAAAATTAAAGATTAAAAAGAAAGCAAAAAATTGTATTTTCTTCAAAAATTCCTTTCTTTCTCTTTAGGACAAACTCAACAGGTTTTTCCGTTCCATCGCACCTTATTATACTAGGGTGTCACTTCATCAATTTAAATTAAGGACCTCCTTGGAGTTTCTTGACTCTGCTCTCTTTAAATAATCTATATACTTCAGTATCACCTTTTCAAATATAATAGATGAAAGCCTCTTAATGGCGATTCACATTTTATCTTAAAGAAAAAAAGAGAGAAGAGTATTGGATTTCATTGTACTCAAATAGTGAATGTGTTATTTTCATAATTTCATGGGGGGGGGGGGGGGTTGAAGCTTTTCAGAAATATATTTTAAATTAAAGCGTAATTCTGGACAATGTGGTTTCATATGATGCAATATAACAGACGAATGCCTTCAAAATGGTGCTTCACCATTTTTTGTGAAAAAGGAAGAGAATTGGGATTCCATAGTGCGCAAAGGGTGTATCCAACATTTTCATAGTTCTAGGAGAACAAAATAGGGTTTTAAATAGTTCGGATAGTGTTTTTAATAAGGATGAAAGTAAGGGTTAGGCTTAGGTAGGGTTTGGTAAGGGTTAGATAGGTTTTAAGGGTTTAAGTAAGGGTTTGAATAAGGGTAAGAATAACATTATAAATTTTTCAGACAGGATTTTATATGAGCGTTAAAGTAAAGGTTGGGGTTAGATAGGGTTTAGTAAAATTAGACAAGGTTTAAATATAGGTTAAAATATGGTTTTAAATGCTTTAGATTTTTCTTCAATGACTTAAATACGAAACTAAAAAAGAGTAGAAGCGTGTTGCTGAATAAAGAACGTTATTCACAAATTGAAAAGCGAAGCCAGCTTAACTTTTCGTTGTTAATTTCCGTTGTAGGCGACAAGCAGAAAGCTGCAAGACTGATATTGACGAGAAAAAAAAAAATTGGCTCGACTTGGAAAGCAAACCAAAGCCGCTAGTGGAAAGTGTTTCTGGCTAGTCGTTTTTTGGCACTAAATCCAAATTATCACACTCATGACTTTAATTTCAGCTTGGTAATACGGGACCCAGAGTTTGAACCCAGCTGTAGGAATACACAGCAGGGCCAATGCAAGGACCTTAGTAGTCAAGAGGTATCTTAATCCTATGCAATACAGAACAGTGAAACTTCCGATTTCGACTTTTTGTCTTATTTTACAGTCAATAATTTCAAGACATGTATAGTATTTGTGGAAATACTGCAAAATCATACCTGAGGCCAGTTATTAACATTGGTTTATCGATAAAAATAGATTATGATAATGGAAGTGTGGTCAGGCTTTAGGAAAAGTGGGGTTCGATCCCACTTTCTAGGGCTAGAATGAGAGAAAGGTTGCGATGGCCAGGGCAAGTTCTGCGGATAAAGGATGCCAGATTGCCAAAGATTGTTCTTTTTCGTCCAACCATTTAGGGCTAAACAAAGAGCAGGTCGTCCTCGGTTGGGGTGGGAGGATGTCACAAGGAAAGATTTAAGGGAAATGGGACTTTCTAGGAGGGTGTAAAGAGGAAGGCTTTGAATAAATTAGTGGGGGAGCATGTGTAGGTCTATTGCCCTCAGGCGGCTTGGTGATGCGGTGAGTTGTTAGTAGCCGCGGCATTCCTGACTAACCGGTCTTATGACCAGCTTTGCTTTCCAGCAGTTTTCCGCAACTGGAACTTTTTTGCCGCTAAGACATGGATTGTCACGAATAACCCATTTCAATTGCTTCAATAGTGAAAATGGCGTACAAAATCATGCTAAAAAAATACAATAATAGAAAAATAACAGGAGAACAAAATTAAGATTTTTCAAGTTGTTCAGAATTTTTTTTTTTTTTTTAATTTAATTAAGAAAAGTTCATAGAAGTTTAGGCATGGTGCTGAATAATGTGCCTTTTCTAGCGTACATGATGCAATACAACGGATGCATGCCTTTAAATCTTTGTTATTTTCTACAAAGAAATAAGAACAAGAGAAGTCAGATTTCGTCATGCTGCACAAAAGGGATTCGTTTTGTTTTTTAAGAATACTCATAAAGAAGAGTAGCATTCAGGAGCACCAATCCACAGAAATATATGGGGAGGAGATGGGCAAGAATTTTTCCCAGTTATTTTTTATTGAGAAACAAAAAGGATATTTTTGAAAATCTAGATAGGGGGAGAGGATGTTTTGTTTTTCGGATTTTTTAATCAAAATATCAAAACAAGGCTTTTTTCAAAACCTCGGCGGGTAACTGATCCCCCCTTACTGTCCCCCTTGGTGGCGTTTCAATTGGATTTTGTGAAGCGGTGTGGTTTTTAAGAGCTAAGAATCATTTAGAGTTGGAAGGCATGCAAAGAAATCCTATTTTTAGTCAATTTTGAGGAAATTCTTAACTTGACGTACCATATAAGTTTCATGAAATTACGATCCTTAATGAAGGGGACGCATGTCACGTATGGTCTTACCCCAAACGATGCCCATAATCATACAGTTAAAATGATCAATATCTTTTTTCGGTTACCTGTTTTTCTTTCCTTGGATTAGTGAACTTCAATGTCCACAGATTGACATGATCCGCCTTTTCTTTACCAACGGATCGCGCATCAATGGCTTGGCTTAGGTATTTGTTAATCCGGTTCGAAGGCTGATGACAATGCAAACTATTGTGTCGCTTCTTTACGGGACGTCGCAATCCGTCGCTGCATTTATTTGACTAAATAAAATATTGCATTTATTTCTAATCTATTATTAGTTTAAATTATTATTATTTAATTATTAAGTGTCCAGAACTCCCAGCTAATAAGTAATCATCGGTTCGGAAAACCAGCCGCATGACATAATACAGCGGGTACCTGAAGCGAGTATTTCTCTTATCACAGATACAGTCAGTAAGTTTTTAATCCTTACAAGAGGGTTTATGTTAAAGTTTTGTTTCATTTTAGAAGTATATGCATCCGTTATATGCGTTTAGAACGTACATTATGTGCATGTCATCCGACAAGTTCTGCAGCTAGTTTACTTGTAGACTATTAATCACTTAAGATTTCTGTTATTGGTCAAGTGTTTGATTTGTCATTAAGCGCACTTCAAAAAGTATGTATGTATACTTTTACTACTGAAGTAGTTACTATTTTAATACTGATATAGTAAAGATAAAACTTCAAAAAATTACTATGTAAAACTGTGCGCTTTAACACTTTTTTATTCTGTAAACAAAGCTGTTCTAGTTTTTTTTTGGCAAATATTAGGATATTCCGAGAAAAAAAGATCTCAGCGAAAACCAAACTTAAAATGTAAAACTTTAAACTGCTAAACCAACTTGACTTAAGGTTCCTGTCGCATGATAAGTGGCGTAGCAACTTTGCTCCTCCAGGTGCAGATATGCATTTTTGTCTCCTGGGAATTAAACCATATGGCAACTGGACAACGCATTAAAATTTAAATTAATTAAATGGCAAGATTTTAATTAGCATTATTCACACTGGCAAAGAATTACTGGTACTTCCCATATTTGGCGCTTCGTTCAAAATACATCTACTATGTAAAACCACTAAAGAACTGTATTTGACTAACAATGACGCTGTTTACAAAATTGTTAAGAAAATCGATAACAACTGGTCCGTGTTTTTTCCATAAAAGTTTTTGTCGTATTTGTAGAAATTAGAACTCAACTATTGGAGTCGAAACTAAACTTTTTTAGTAGTGAAGAGAGAAATATAAATGTACATACAACATAGAGAGCCACAGGAGAGCTTGCTGAAAACTGCACGTATTCCGTGGTCTTCAGGGACTCTGGTTGACCCTTACTGATTAGTAGCATTAATTTTGATTCGATAAATTAAATACATGTAATTCTCTCCCGTTAAGTATATTGCCTCTAATAATGGTTTATGGCCCCTTTATAGGGACCACTATTGTACATCTATCGGGTTTCCCTAAGCCAGTATCAGCTAATCAAATAGTTTAAAATATGCCTCTGTTGTAAGGATTCGTAAATTCTAAATGAGAAGCTTTCGGCTATCTTGGAAAGCAGTCGAGCTAGGAGGATTGAACTTTTAGGAACGAATTCAGAGCCTATATGCACCAGAGAAAGCGTTCTCAAGCTCCTCAACTTCTTTCTTTTTCAAAGGCTTAAATTGCACAACTACGGAAAAATTGACTTTCCCTTAATTTAAGTTTGGGTCTACATTTTTTTTTAAATCTAGGTTTGAAAAATATACTTCTATTAATTTTAGTCGGATTTCAAGCCAAATTAGGATTTTAAAAGACATATTCCAAATTAATAAAAACTTTTAAATTAGGATTTAGTAAGGTTATATGATTTAAAACACTTTCTTTGGGTCTCATTTGTGGTGTAGATTTATTTTCTGAAAGTTTCAAATTATATTACAAAGTTTATCCAGGCTCATAAAAGGTCAATACTCTTTGAAAGGAAGAGGTATCTATATACCTACGATACTCATATCTCATTACTCATATTCTTCCTTTGGTCATTTAAACGTGATCCGTTTGACTTTATGGACATATTCAAAATCAGTAGCTTAATTTTTTATATTAAAATCTATCCCCTCCATAGTATATTTAGAGAAAATTCAGAGTAATCGCCAGTCCAGTTCATCAATAAGTTAGATCATCTAATCCCTTTTTATGTACTTATCAATAATCCAATTTTCTTCGGCAGAATCTGATTCTGTTGCAATATAACTGTCGACTAGAAATCTGTGTGAGATAAAAGAGAGTACAATCATTGCACTAAGACACACAAAAAGTGTTTAGTCCCCTCCCCAACAATTTCCAGATTTTTATCATTTTGCTGTGTTCATCATATTGGGTCAATCCTGGGGGGGGGGAGGCTCAGAAAACATCATAGACCATAAATTTCCAACTGTCTTCAATCACTCACATCAATATGGGTCGGGCCAATTTGCCTTAAAACTTCCCTTCTGTAAGTGTTTTGATGCTGAAGATGCTGTTTGCTTTTGGTGCTGTTGATGATGTTTTTGATGCAATTTGGATACTGAAGATGTAGCAGCTTCTCACTTATTGTCGAGGTTTTCTTAGGGTAGCTTGGAATTTTCTATTCATATGTTTACTTGCACAGAGGTAGGGGATTGGGGGCTCTTATCATAGCAAAATATTGACTGTCACTCCATACTTCTTTCCCGAAGAAAGGAAGCAGAAAATTTAATGAAAGACTTAAGATGAATGATAAATGGTTGGATACTAAATTCTTTGAACATTTAAATAATGTCTTCAGAGCACTTAGAAGCGAGATGATGAATAGTGAACTGGCTTCTTTAAAAACGACATCATAATCCGTCACTTAGTTCATAAAACGAGCTTTTTAGCCGTTAAGCGACCTTCAGCGGCTGCTTGCGGTATTAATAGCACAATTTGGTGGGACTTGCATTTTCGGCTGTCTACCTCAGAGCACACATCTTACCCTCGGTAAAACCTACATTTTCATTTACAGAACTAGAAGGAATAGAATCAACAAATAAGAAGACTAACTTCGGCATTTAGTCCAGACAGACTGAGAATCGATATATTATTACGTTTCCACAATAAAAGATTCCAATGAGTAATACAGGCCAGAAACAGGGGTCGAAAAGTGAAGGGAAGAGACGCTGGTGTAAAAAAAAAGAAAAAAAAAACATTTCATTCATGAGATGCATTTGTGTCTTTCCTTCCGTTTCTGGAACATTTGTCACCTTCATGTTTGACGAACGAGTCATCAAACATGTTCCCTAATTTTATGGAGTGTTTTTAAAATTCCATGAAGAATTTGTATAATTCTGCAAATTGTAAAGCTAAATGGTTACGGTTAACAAGCAAATGTTACCGCTAACAGTTAAACAAGGTTAAACAAAGAAACCTTACGGACAACGTTATGGATAACGGTTAAACAAGGGAGTGTTATAGTGATGAAAATCTGTGTTTCCAATTCTTTAAGATCTTTTGTTACTAGGGAAGAAATAGCTACTAATAGAGGGAAATATAACTGACGTGTGCTGGTCAAGCTCTGCTCAACTTTTTGTGACCATTCTATTCTTTTCCCTTCAAAGGGAAAAGAGTTGAAAAGAATCCGTGTAAAGATTTAGTAAATTTTGTTGTTTCTTCCATTTTGGACAAAAACCGGCAGAAAAACTCGAAATACTGCACAGAAAGCTCTTAAATAAAGCATGCATACGTATTTCTCCGCATAACCGCCTTATCAGTTTTTTCAGCTGAGTTTTTTTTTATCTCTTTTTATTTATTTTTTTTTGTTTATGGCTTTTTGTTGATTTTTATCCGTGTCTTACTTAACGTATTATACTACTGTATAATCTTATACTAGTGTGGGTGAAAAAAACAAATAATAGCAAAAGTAATCAAAGCGAATTTGAGGCAGAAAAGAGACATTAGACATTGATGTCTCGAATGACCAGATATCATAACAACATCAAGGAATTTTTCACGAAATCCTTAATCCGCAGTTTCAGCCTCCTTCAAGAGAAAGAACATAATATGATAAGTTCATTCATATGAGCTCCTTATATTAGCTAGTAGCTTACTCGTTTCAAATTACTATTATTTTTCTAATATATCTAGTTGTGACACATGATTCATGACTCTTCTATTGACACGTTCTGTTTTTACTTTAAAAAAGAGAATAGAACTCTTTCTTATGATTTATTAAATAAGACGCTTATCATGATTAATTAAAAAATTACAAATATCTAGATAATAAATAATTTCCTAGGCCACACTATTATTTTAAATAAAAAAATTAAAAGTAGAAAATGGATTTACTTCAATAACGATAGCTAAACTACGGTAGAATTAAACATAAAATGTTTCGAACTTAAATGCGTAATTTTTTCCACGAAAACAAAGTCATTAGATTAATTCAGATCATTTTGATTTAGAATAAATTGTTGTACTACTACATTAAAAGCATAAAAAAACCTTTAACTCAACTAGGGCTTAATCTTCTGATCCCCCTTTGTGGTAAACTGAATAAATTAATGGCTGTACGCTGAAACATAGAATAAGACAAAGATAAAGAATATGTAGTATATTTGCAGGAATTTACATTTTACATAAACTCTCTGGTTATAATACGCATTCTTTTGAAATTAAGGAGGTAATGTTTGCATGTCCAACAAACATTACGCTACGGTATTAGCGCACATATGTTACGTTCTCTCTCCCCGTTCAGAATAGACCGTGCAGGAAATTCACCTCCCTAACAGTTTCTTCAAAGTTGTGTTCCTCATGCCCCCCTCCCTCTCTACAACCCTCAAAAAAGTGCCACATACAAATAAAACTCGTTCAGATCCATGGAGTCATACATGAGACTATTATACATGAGTCTATTCTGTCAAGATCAGAACGTCGGAAAAACTCATTACCAGAAGGGCAGTTGAATTCCCTCTTAAGGACAAATTCCGCTATTACGTATATTTAGAACTGAAGATTATTGGAAATTAGGCAAAATTATGGTACCAGTAGGCCTAGAAGCCTCAGGCTAACTAACCTACTTAACCTGCCTTAGCTGTTTTTCAAGCTAACCCGGCAACTGCACTTTTCAAACTGCATTTTGTGCAGTTTGAATTTTGACTTTAAATATTTCTCGAAAAAAAAAACATGCTGATTAATATCTCCTACAGAGAAATTTCAGTTAAAATCCTATTGCATTACAGTTTAACCCCCACGAAATACTGAATTTTCTTTGAAATTTTCTTATTTTTTAATGAAGTCGCCAGACCACTGTGGTAGCAGTAGTTTAATCCCTACTTTTCCGTGTTAAACCCACAAAGATATAGCTCTTATAAGTTCCTCAATCCCAATCCCCAATAAGCTCCCCAATGTTTAAAACCACAGATGTAGTCCTTACATGTGCTTCTGCACTTTCAAACTCTCACATAAAAATGCACTTACTTATTTGTTGACTAAGTAATCAATTTGTTCGTGGAGGAAAAACAGTGTTTGTCTTACGAGAACTGGTGCAAAAAAAACTACAAGTATGACTGTAGTTACCTTTAATAATTCAGTTATAATTATTTCACTTTATAATAAGAAATTAATTGTATTAACCTTATGTAATAATAGATAATGAAAATTAATTATACTAATTAATTAAATTATTTTATTAATTGATCATAATAAGTATAATTATTAATAATAATTAATTATTGTAAATTCAGTTACCTTTTTTGGAAGAGATCGACAGTCGGGACCTGGTCCAAGAGTTGCTAAGTTGTTCCCAATCGAGGTCATATTTGAAAACGGAACTTCGACAGAGTATTTTATAGAGTGAAGTAGTTGGACGACGACATTCGAAACATTTCGAAATGAGAGCTTCCTCCTCTGTCCATTTCCAAGTCCCTGTCCCAGGGCATTTCGAACCTGAAGAGTGTTGAACAAAAGAGGCTGTGTAACGCAATAACAAAATAAAATGAAACAAAAAGGGGAGAGAAAAATAAATTCCAATTAGTTCAGAGGATTAAAAAGGGAAGAGAGAGGAGGGTAGGTGGAGAAAGAGAGAGAGAGAGAGAGAGAGAGAGAGAGAGAGAGAGAAAGAAAGAAAGAGAGAGAGAGAGAGTGAGAGAGAGGGAGAGAGAGAGAGAGAGATTGTTAAGTAGATAAATACAATTCCATAAAATAAGTATAGGCAAACACCGGAAATAAAAAGGTTAAATTAGTACGCCAAATTAAAAATGGAAATAAAAATAAAAGACATTATCTAACAAAAAAAAATTCCACAATTGAAAAACATGACAGATAAAAAATTCCACAATGGGCAATACCAGTTAGAAACTACGAACGAGGCGAGAAACAAATTTTGAGCTTCCAATCAGCCCCAGTTCAAACTTCCACAATTCCACAATTGAAAAACACGACAGATAATTTTCCTCCCCGATAGAACTCAATCTGTACAAAGAGTGCATTGGCCAAAGAAAAGGGTTCCATTGAAACTGAACACACGTGCAGCCCTCTTTCAAATGAACCCCCGTGAAAATCAAACCCCGCGCAACTCAACCCTCGTGTAACTAAAACCTCGTGCAACTGAACCTCCGTTCAACTGAAACAAATTTGGCTGAACCCTCATGCAACTCAATCCCTGTTTACCTGAGCCCCCGTGCTACTCAACTCCATTTAAATGAACTCTCATACAACTCGAAACCCCTGCAACTCAACCCCATTCAACTGAACCCTTTGCAACTCAACCCTCATCCAGGTCTTTATTTTGAAAAGTGTTTTTTAAGATTAATATTTATTAAATTAAAAATTACTTGGCTTTAGACACAGCCATGGGCCGATACAAGTAAAAGGCACAACGACACATCGGCTCTGGCAAAATAGCCATGTTCTAGAAAGAGAAGTGCGAGGAGGTTAACGACTCCCTTACCTCGCATGTCCGAAATCATTGAAACTTGTTTCCCTTGGGGTTTTTTCTCTCGGTAATGAGCCCTAAAAGTTTGAGTCATGACACAAACCACGAACTTTACTTTACTTTAAAGATGGCCAATGCCTCACCCTTTTTGATGGAGGATGGTTGAAACTTACTACATATGCCTGGCTTGGGATTGTATAACATGGCTCAAAACTTGAAAGCACAAGACAATATTGAAAATTGATTGAGGGTTAAAATGAGCGCCATAAAAATTGCCGATTGCCGAGCGTCATAAAAACTAAGCAAAGACAAAGAAAAAGATAGATCCATCGTGAATGTTCATAGTTTGCAATAACAAAAAAAACTTTATCGGGCCATGATTAGCCAGATGGGCAATACAAGTTAGAAACTACGAACGAAGCGAGAAACAAATTTTAAGCTTCCAATCAGCCCCAGTTCAAACTTACTCTTAGGTTTTGGGCTGAGTTGAGTCAAAGAGGGCTTGATTTCAATGGGGTTGATTAAAACGGGGGTTGGTTTAAACGAGGGTTCAATTAAATGGGTTGAATTGCACAGGGGTTCAGCTGCACGAGGGTTCAGTTAAATGGGGCTGAGATGCCCGGGGTTCAATTAAGCAAGGGTTCAATTACACGAGGATTCAGTTATATGGGTTCAGCTGCATGAGGTTCATCTACACGCACACCAAGGAAAAGATATACGAACAGATTTTGATGAGTATAAAACATCGGCTTCAAATTCCTTCCCATAAAACCTGCTGTTTTTCCTTTACTTCAAAATAATAATAATGAGGAAAAAATAAAAGGAATTATGAGATGTTTCTAAGTTAAAGCGAGAAAGAGGAAAAAACATAAGCTTCATAAGCCTATTTGACTTACAAGGGTGACGAAAAAAAAGACTAGATCAAACAAGAATAAATAAAAAACTAATAAAGAATAATAAATAAATAAAAAACAGCGAAATTGGAGGCATTTTTTTGTAATTTTGTATTACCAACATATAAATAAAGATAATATTTAAGCAATAAAAAAAAACTCTAAAAATAAATCAAATTACACCCCTCCCCTTCTAGCACAGGTAATGCTTAATATCATGCACAGTTAAAAATACTGTAAGTAACTAGGACTGATGTAAAACACAGCTCAATATTTATTTCTTAAATATGATAATTATTTTACTGCTCACGGAATTACAAAGACGTAGTTCAATGGCAAAAACGTGGTTTATTCAAAAAAAAAGAAGAAAAACAAGAAAATAGGGAAAAGGTAACATTAGAAGAAATAAAAACACAACAGTATAGGAAAGTGGAATTTACTATTTAAAGCTAAAATGGCCCTGGCTGCTGGAAGACATCCCCCCTCCCCTATTTTTTTTGTGAATCCGAATGGAAGAGATGAAAAATTTAATTGATATCCCGGATTCCCTCCTCCCCCGAAAAAAAAATTACCGAAAATATTTAACTGACAAAAATATTCTTTAGCTGTGAAAAGATAAAGAGTTTTCTTTTCCCTTGTTGATAAAGCTTAAACAGTTTCTAAATTTGAAAAAATAAGTATACTTAAACAATAAGAATGGTTCCCATCCGAGAAAAGAGAGAAAATAACCCTTTAGAAGCTTTATCCCCTAAAAATAGAGCAGATCTATATTTCTAGATTATAAAGTGCAATAAATGGAAACAATAAAAGGAGAGTAGATCTACAGAATATAATACAATAAATGGAAACAATAGCAGGAGAGATAAAAAAAATCCAATTAGTTTGTACGATTGACAAAAAAAAATAAGGCATCAAAAATTTCTCATTTCGGAAGAATTTAAAAAGAAATCTTTAGAAACAGCTTTGTCCCTTCGAATAGAAGTACATCTGTAGACAAATCCGCATCACAGACAATAAACGTAACAAATAATATGAGTGAAAAGGAAAATACAATTAGTTTGTAGGATTGATAGAAAACATACAATATCTAAGGGATACAAACATTTCTCATTCACAAAAAGAGCATGGAATTTTTCCCTAACAGAGGTCAATCTTAAAAAGGGTAAAGTCATATACAATATCAGCCTTATATATACAGAGAAATCGGTCAAGATAATTTATTTTTCTTGGGCTCCATTGATTTTGCTTCTTGTTTTAAATTGTTAAAAAAAAGTCTTAAATAATATATATATATATATATATATATAAGACTAAATAATATAATTATAACAATAAATACTAATAACTACTATAGACTAAATCATATTTTAATAAGACTATATAACCATGTATTATTTATAATAAGACTTTATTGTTTTTATTTTAAATTGTTAACAATATCATAGAGTAGATGTAAAATCAGAGAGAGGACATATAAGCGTTGAAATGCTAAATTTAAGTCTTTTTTCTTGTTGATTCACTCAAGCTTTTTGTTTATTAAAAAAAGGTTCAGAGAGGGTAAAATCTCTTCAGCATGACCGAACACCCTATGTTTCCAAGACTATGTTTCCAAAAAATTATCTGTTATGACGTACTATCTGTTAACAATTAAAAAGTAAATCTTTGGTGCAAATACTTATTGTCTTTAAATACATTATTTAATAATGAAAAAACCTATTAAGCTGTGCAGAAAGTAATTCGGAATAAAAAGAAACATTTCTGAAAAAAAAACTCAATAAGAAAAAATCCATGTCGCAAATATCACGTAAAATTTTTCAATGGTAGAATGCCAAGTTTTCTTGTGCCCGCGTCTTATGTTCTATGGATAACATAAGACTCAAACCAGTCAACAGTTGACGTTGACATGGCCAACATGTTCCAACCACAGTTCATATAATTATCCAGTATGATCATTCCCTATCTCAACCATTATAAAAACCCGGACCGGGGTGCGAGTGCTCCAGAGAACGTAGAAACATAGGCGGCATCAGATCTTTTCACGGGTAGACAAGTCAAACACGAAATAATCGGAAACAAGTGGAAACCCGGTCTTAGGAATAATGCGCTTAGTAACCATATCTCATTGATAGACGCAAACCCACTAATCCATAACTGCACGAAGAAGTGGGAGGAGCTTTTTGTTCGCACCGAGAACGAAGACCAGAAATGATCTGCGATAAGCTTACTGGATAATTATATGAACTGTGGTTCCAACAATTAAACGTTGGAAACCGGTCAAATGGAACTTTAACTTATTAAATTGCCGTCCCTACGAAAAACCATTACTGAAAAAGGGAAAGAAAAGTACGAAAAGGTACTATCCGTTAATTCTTGCTTAACCAATAAAAGCATTTCCCTGGTTAGAAAAGAAACAGGGATCTTTTCCCCGTGCTAGATAAAAGTCAAGCTTTAGAAATAACATTGTCATTTTATAAAAAAAAAGTCAAGTAAATTAAGACAAATACGGAAAAATGACACCAAACTTGCTTTTCCTGGTTTACACAGAATGAAACTTATTTTGAAAAAAAATAGAACGCAGAATTTTGTAAAAGGAAAAAGATTTTCGAAAGATTCTACGAAACTACTTTGCCTTTTCTGATCTTTAACGTGTTTCTGTAACTTAGAAAAATCATTCTATAAATTCTTTCAGAGAGGTCTAGATAAAGGAGTACAAAATTTCATAAATAAAGCTTTAGTGACTTCTTAAGACCTGGCCTGGAGTTAAAACAAAATGAACTAGCAATAAACTAGACCTGGGACCAAGATTGGTCTAAATGATCCTTCTCAAGAATAAATCGGAAAGTAATTTCCTTAGTATACGTTCTTCTGTGAAATCCACCCACCCCTCCCCCATCCTCTGGAGACCCAAGCTATTGGCTAAGCTATTCTATGTGGAAATTTAACTAGGATTCTTGTACATTCTTGTGCAAAAATTTACTCTCAGGAAAAGACTTTCAAGTTCTGTCATAAATGTCTTGACATTAATACCTATCGAGCACAGAGGTGTCCCTAGGCAAAATGTTTGGGAGGGGGAGGGGGTAATGGATTGCATTGACTGGCTGGTTATTTTTTACCGACTAATTTGAGAGATATTGAAATATCATTTTCTTCTTTTTTTGTTCCGTCTCTCCAGAAATGAAATCTCAAGTATCCATTTCTCTTTGAAAATAACCAATAACGTCTCCTTATCTATGTTCTCCGTGCTATTAAAAATGAAACCCAAGAGTCTTGTTTCAGTATCTGTCAACAAATTCCTGACCTGAGAGCAAACTTATCTTATTCCGTAAGAAACCAAATTTTTGGAGATCTTCTGCCCCTTAGTGTAAATTTTTCTGTTCTTTGGAATGGTTTATGTGGAAGTCTGTACGACCTCTACTGTTTAGCTAAAGACAGTTAATTTTTATCCCAGTCAACATGTAAGCACTTTTCCTGAGAACGAATTTATCCTATGAGCAAAACTATCCTGTCCCATTTATTTTTTTCCTTATCATAAATAAACAAAAAAACTGATACAACTTTATTAACTGGCTTATGGAGTGTTCGAAAAAGACTGTTCAAGACATTTAATCGCATATTTCTCATAACAAGTTCTGGTGTGGTGGGACAATTTCCTGGTGTTTTGCAAGAAGGGCGTAAGTCCACTTTTTTCCGAAAATGAGCTAAGCATGAAGTTTGAAAGAGCTTGAACAAACATCGATTCGTCAATTCAAAATGGTCTCACCTTTAATTCTGACCGAGTTAAGTTTTACTAAAAGGGCCTAAGTCTATTTTTTCCCAGATGATGAACTTAGGCCCTTCTAGCAAAGCGGGAATTTTATTTGCAGCGTAATATCTAATTATTATTCAGCAAGTTCTTTTTTGGATGTAAGACACAAATAATATATTCTTGTTTCTAGTCCTTTGCTTTCAATGTGTTTCAAATGCAATTTTGGCCATATTGTCAGTCACAAGCAAGTTTGACTGTGGACTATGATATTCATTGTTGTTTACTTTCTGTTGCTTTTCATTTCATTTGTGATGCTTTCTAAAGTATGAACTAAAAGAAGGAAAGAGTTTGCAACTAACTTTGTTTCTTTTAATCCTAAATCATACCCAGTGGCATAGCTGTGCAAAAGAGAAGTGGCACAGCTCTTTTATATTGCTCGTTTTTATATTGATTTAGACCAGTGTTGAAGAGAATTAATTGGTTGTCTGCATGACACAGTGAAGAGAAGTACCTTTTTTTAGTGCAAATATCCGGAAGTGTTGGTGATTTTCTCAGGTCTATCACCACTTTCGGAAATACATTCGCCGTTCGGTTAATGATCAATTGTAAAACAGACAGCTAGATACGGTCACAAGAGATTTGGATAGGACAAGACCACATAATATGTTAGGTGAATTTTGTTACGTCTTGAACCCCCCCCCCCCTGAAATGTTTGTTTGACTCGCAAAAATGTAACAAAAATGGATATAAACAAATTTGTATGCGTTTCATGAGTTTTTTTTGTGTAACCTCTCCCCCTGAAAAAAAATCTTTGAGTAAAACCCCCTCCGAAAAAAAATCTTGGGTACAGCCTTAACTGAAATAGACCGAAGTCAGTTGTTTAAGTTAACCTGGTTGTTCTGGTCGTGACTAAACAAAGTATAGTTGATGCTTGTTCATTTCTATCTTAGATTTAATTGAGTTGCATTTCTTAGAAATTGCATTTCTCAGAGTTAATTGAGCTACTGTTTCTTAGAATCTGTCTTTGTTTCAAAAATTATGGGTGGGTAAATTTAGCTTTAGTTCTGCTATTTGAATGAACATACATTGCACTGCCTTTTGTTCATATTAAATAATATTAGAACAGAATTGGATTAGGGGCTGAATTCAACCGGTTTTTCTGTTAAAAACAAGACAAAGTTCAGTTGATGCTTATTCATTTGTGTATTACGTATTTGTGTAATTGGCCTGAAGAACTTGACTCTTTTTCAGGCTATTTTTATATAGATAGCTAAATATAGTTTCAGCTTGGTTTTTTCCATTTATATGACAGATAAGTTCACTTGTTCATGCCATTGAGATCAGAACAGACTAAATTCATGTTTCTGATCCACTTTTTTATAATTTTGGTGACTAAAAAAAGTAATTTAATAGATATGAAGAACATATTTCTTTAGGCTACTTTTACTTTAAGATAACTATGTCAATGATGAACCTATTTTCAATCATTTTCAATAATTTCTAAAAGCACGAAAGGTCTCTCAATTATTTTTATATTTGTTTCATGGAGGGGAATTTCAATAATTTTTAAAATTGAAAAATAACTTTTCAATAATTTTTAAAATTGAAATATAATTTTTCAATAATTTTCTCTTTTTTTCATGTGGCACAAATTAGACTTTTCCTGTTGTTGAAACTTTTTCCCTCCAATTGTATAGTTACTGGAATGCTGTCTTGCTTTTTGTCCAAAGTTGCTGTTGGAGACCAATAAGTAATTGACCAGAAGTTTCTGGACCCGGGGCACACACATTAAGGTTGTGACCCGGGCCGTGCAAGGAAAGAAAAGTAAAAAACGACCAGCATTCAAGTCAACGTGCCTGCTGAGTAGGCAAATGTCATCAGGACTGCCAGAGGCAAGATACCTATGGATCTTCATCTGATGAAAAAGGAAAAAAATCTTATATTTTGCTGAATTCTTCAAGAAAAGCTTTGTTAGAAGAAACATTGAAGTTGACAAAAAAAGTTTTAGTGGACAAGAATGCACTGGTTCCGGTATGCAGGATTTATGAATAATTCAGTTAAAAACTTTCCAAAAGGAAAACGAGCCATTTCTGACCATGGATTTATGAAAAAGGGGTCGAGTTGCTACCATCCCGGCTCTTTCCCAGAAGTTTCCAAATGTCCACGCGATCAGCAAACCCAATTACGATGAACTCACCTTTTTCCTTCATCTCAAATGATTATCATCGGTTTTAAAGAACCCTCCTGTTTCAGAAGGCGCTTCGTGAGAACATTCCAGACGAAGCTGAACTTCTGGAAAACGAATACTCGTTCTTTGATTAATTTTGTTCACTTTATATATTGAGTTGATGATAAGTACGTGAACAAATACAAGTTTAAAAGAACTTAAGCCCATCTTGCAATTGGAATTTTTTTTTAATTTTGAGATTGTCGTTTTGCAAAAAGGGCGTAAGTCCTTTTTCTTCTAAGTGACGAATAACTCAGCAATTTGGACATTTCCAGCAAATTCAGCTTTAAAAGTTGATAAGTAATCAGTCTTTAAAGTTTCAAGTTTCTTAAATTTGGATTTGCGAGAAAAAAAATTTCCATTGTTGTTGTTCTCTGTAAATTAGGAAAAGTGGAATTACGCCCTTTTTGCAAACACCACGGAATTTTGCTTTCAGTTTACGCCTCATATACGCTAACGTTTTTTGCCCCTCAGATCAGCAATATTTTGTTCTTTCGAGACCCCCTCCGTAAACACGGGGTATTTATTAGTTGTTACTCTTCTTGTTAACTAGTTTATCCTACAGTTTTCCTTTTCTGAATAAACCCAGGCCTAAATTTATATCGAATATATTCTGAGCCCCTTTGTGACTTTCTACTTTAAAGTACGAAGTCCAAGAATAAATCCTAGTGATAACATCTCATACACTAAATTCCGTAAGTAGGAAAAACAATTACTTTCCTGATATACATTCTACGGTTTATCTTAGAGAGTACTGCAGCCAATAAACATCCAGAAACTACCTCGAATGTTGAATCTTAAAAATATACTGAATCTTCATTAACCTTACTTAACTGCACATCTTTCTTCTATTATATATAGATAAAAAAAAAAAAAAAAAAAAAAAAAAAAAAAAAAAAAAAATCTTAAGACTGACTAGAACTTTAACAGCCTCACTTTCTACATCAAATGACACCTAACAAAATCCTTTTCGTCTCTCATCAGAAATGAAAACCTTAAGTACGCTTTTCCTGTCACATAGATCAATCTAATCCACTTACCTTTCTCCGCCGCTCCGGAGGTACAATAAAATAAGTGCGGATATTATGCTCTCTCAGATATTGATTCCGTTGACCACCATTGCCTGGCTCCACTTCGTAGGCACCGCCAAGGAAATTTAACGTTGTTTCAGTAATGTGAACTCGTCTGCAACAATGAGGAAATTAACTAAAGCCGTCTCTGGTTAATAGTTGACTTTCTTGGGCCAAAAAGTAATAGAAAACCTCTTATGAGATTAGAAAAAAAGGAACAATGGTCTTGTGTTTTTTTAACGAAGGCGACAATTTATTAGAAATAGCTTCTCTAAGACAGGATAGAAAGGAAATGAGAAAAAGAAAAAAAATTATACGATAATGAACAATAAAATGGCTTTGTAACCTACATTTAGAGCTTAAATAAAACAAGTATATTTTCAAAAAAAAGCAAAAACGCAAAAACTTACTAATTAAATCAATAAAACGTTTACTAGAAGACAGACCAAAAAGTGACCGCCCCCTCCCGCACGCTCTCGGCAAAAAATTCAAATTGACAAATCTAACCATAAAAATATATTAATTTACAAATATATTTTTGACATTACATACTGATATATTTTATGGCGTGATATGCTGATGTATTTTCTGGGATCATATACTGATATATGATTTCAGCATCATATACTGATACTCGTATTTTCTGATATGACATACTGATAATATTTTCTTTTCGACATCTTCCTAACCTTGAACATCAGCTCTACAATGCATTCGTTAGGCTTCTATATAATGCCTTTTGCGTTATGCCTTTTAATAATCCATCTCGAGAGCTTTCGTTGTTTGTCACCCCATAGTTGTAAGTTTCATTACTTGACCTCCCCCCCCCCCCCAGAGTCCCTTTGTTTTATATCCAATCCAGAATAACTGTCTTTTTATTCCTAATCCCTCAGAAGAAAGAATCTTTTTTTACTGATAAACAATTACTTGTCTAAGTGAAATATCAATTCGTTACTATACATGAATAATAGCTTTATTTTAAAGTTTAGTGTCTCATATCAAAACGCTGAAAAGGACAAACTATAGCCCCGTCAAATGATTCTCTTCAAAAGAACTAAATTTCTCAGAGTAGAAATTCTAAGCCGACTGTGTGCTAGCTCTGTACAAGCAGGTGGTATAAAAAAGCAATAATTTTTATTTCCTTTTTTGAAGCGAAGCAAGGAACTCCATTTTTAGAACGCTATGGGAAAAAACAATATACGAATGATACGTGTTTTTACTTAATTTGAACATTATACCCGTAGTGAAGCAGCAGATCATTAATCGCAAGAACTTTGTTTGAGAAAATCTGCATCAACACTAGCTTGTTCACAAGCTCTGTCTACTAACACTATGTCTTTGTATATTTCGCCAAAATCATCATACAGGAAGGAAAACTGCTGTTCTAAGCTTTAATCTTCTCTAATAGTTAAACATGATTCAAATCGCCAACTTACATACCGGGATACATTAGTGACACTGTAGTCGTATGTAATTTTGGTTTTATTCTGAAGTGTAACTATGATGTGGCTCAGGCGTAACGTTAATAGCAAATGGCTGACAAAAAGTTTAATATTAGGCCTAAGGTTTTCAACCATGAAAATTATGATAGTAACCTTGTAGCCTATTCATCCTTTTCATTCTACCAAGCCTTTTCATTCCAGAAATGGTGCCCAAAGTGCGATTTTTTGGGTGTCATGTGGCACTTTATGATGGCGATATCAAGGTGAATTTATAAAATGGCATTAGATATTAAAATTAGCGTTTAAATGATCCCTTAAACAAATCTATGATGTTCCAATACCCCTCAACACCTCACTCTTCACGCTACAGCTTTTCAGCACTTTAAAAAAAGTTACTTATTGTTCTAATTAACGACCAGTTGTTTTTAAAGAACTGGGACAAAATTTAAACTTTATCGTAAATAGCAAGGTGTTGAGGAGGAAGCAGCCCCCCTCATATACGTCATAATTTCTGTTCGTTTTAAGTTTTAATGTTGCTCCTTACTTTCAGTTGAAAAAACTTTATTTTTAGTTTGATTTCTGATCGTTTTTTAGATAACGCCAGGATACCAAGTTCCACCTCCACGGAAAAATCCCCCTTTCCACAGAAATATTCTCTGGGCAATTCAGTACTGGTGAAAATTTTCTCCGTAATATTACCCTTAACATCTCCACGCGTAAAATTGAATCGGTAAAGAGAAAGCAAGACATATAAAGAAATTTCGTATCAGAATTCTGGCAAATTCATCCAGTGTAAAATTTCTTCTGAAAATTTCACCCCCTGGAAACTTCCTCTCCATGAAAAATTCTCCCCTTGAAAATCCCCCATCAGAAAATTCGTCTTTCCCTACCCACCCGAAAAATGCATGCATACTTCCCGATAACAATTAAAACAATGGGCGAATTTTAAAACTTAAAAGCCTTTCCCCAGGAGGTGTAGGGGGTCATTTTATCTCCAAAGACATAGTTATTAGGCCTTTCAACTATACTAAGGAAAAAAGCTATCTGAAAATTTTGATCTGACGATTTTGGGAAAAAAGTGGCGTGGGAAGGGGCCTAGTTGCCGTTCAATGTTTTTGGTCACTTAAAAAGGGCACTAGAACTTTACATTTCCGTTAGAATGAGCATTATCCCGACGTTCTAGGCCCATTGGGTCGATACGATCAACCCTGGAAAAAAAACGAACAAACAAATAAATACGCGTCCGTGATCTTTCTTCTGGCAAAAATTACAAAATTCCACATTTTTGCTGATAGGAGCTTGAAACCTCAACAGTAATGTTCTTTGATACGCTGAATCTGATGGTGTGATTTTCACTAAAATTCTATAGCTTCGAAGGGGTCTTTCCCCCTTTTTTTGGAAAATCTAACAAATTTTCTCGGGTTCATAGTTTTTGATGGGTATAGCTAAACTTAATGGAACTTATGTATTTGGAATAATAAGCCAAATAAGTCAATTCTTTTGATATATTTATTGGTATCAAATTCCGTCTTTTAGAGTTTCGGTTACTATTGAGCCAGATCGCTCCTTACTTACAGTTCGTTAGTTTGATTACGAATCAAAATCCAAAAAGAGATCATTGAAATATTGATTGTTTTTCCTGCGTTACCAAAACTATTGTGTTCATACTTTACAGTTTCATGAAATGTAATTAAACAAATTGAAAATGTTTTTCAACTATAGTAAGGAGAAAGTTTAAAACTTAAATAAAATATAAATTACTCTGTATATATCGAGGGCATCTTACTATAACAAATGTTTTTTAGTTCTTTGAAAAATCTTATTTTTCCAATTGTAGATTTTCTTTTAAAAAATGGAAAAAGCCAAACTTCACAGTAAAGAGTAAGGAGCTTAGGAGGAGACAGCCCCCTCATATAAAGAATAATCTGTTCAAATAGCTTTCAAATCTGTTCCTTGCTTTCAGTCGAAAAGCTCTTTTTTTATTTAATCTCTGATTGGTTTCCAAATCATACCCAGGTCTAACCAAGATATAATTTGAGGTACTGGTCTCTTAAATCCTTGGTTAATTGCTTTTAAAATGTGTAAATCAATAATTGTAAGTGTATTAGTACCGTCCTAAGTTTAAATTTTCCATTTCAATTTTGGATAAAATTTGAATATACTTAAAAAATTGGCGATGAATAGTAATTCTGGTAAAGAGTCGTTGTTAATATTACTACAAAAGAATTTCGGTTGGATGAAAAGAAGTATTATTGTTTGTATGTATGGAAATTCTGTGAGACTTTTAATCTTCTAAATAACCGAAGCTATCACAACCTCTACAACAGGATTTTCTTATCGATAAATACATTACATACATTGAAATACTATATATAAATAGAAAAAGAATAATAGGTTTAAATAGGTTTCAAATAGTTTAAATAGGTTTCAAATCTGTTTCTTGCTTTCAGTTGAAAAGCTTTTTTTTTATTTAATATCTGATTGTTTTCCAAATCATACCCAGGCCTAAACAAGATATAATTTGAGGTTTCTGTCCCTTAAATCCCTGGTTTATTGCTTTTAAAATACGTAAATCAATAATTGTACGTTGATTAGTACCGTCCTACGTTTAAATTTGCAATTTCAATTTTGGATAAAATTTGAATACACTTCAAATTTGGCGATGAATAGCAATTTTGGTAAAAAGTCCTTGTTAATATTACTACTAAAGAATTTCGGTTGGATGAAAAGGAGTATTATTGTTTGTATGGATGGAAATTCTGTGAGACTTTTGATCTTCTACGTATCTGAAGCCGTCACAACCTCTATTATAGGATTCTTATCGATAAATAAATTACATAAATTTATTTAAATAAATTAAAGTACTTAATATAAATAGAAAAAGAAAATAATACCATTTAAAATTGCTGAAAACTAAGTTCCTTGCAGTATTTTCCACCCCAAAGAGATTTCCTGGCGGGGCTGATGATGACCTGCCTTGCCTTTTCCACCTCTGTGCTGGTGGATACGGAAATGTAACTTTTTAGATGTATAGAGAAACAGTTTAATTAATTCCTACCCCCCCCCCCCTATCTCTTTCAACAATTATCTGAAGCCTCATAAAGAGTGAGCAGTTCATCCATTAAAACGTATTTTTTAGGAATCTACCCTACCCCACCTAAACAATGCCTCACCCCCTCCCTCATTATAGCTGATATGTAATTATAGATCACAAAAGGTAGCCTAATTTCATTACAAATAAAGCGAGTCAACTTGGTTGAATCCAGTACTGCCTTCGTGTTGCATTACTTCTTTTGCAACAGGGAAGCCTAAAATATAGTATTGATACTTTTAAATCAGTTAGCTTCTCAGAATTTTAAATTGATTAGAAATTCGTCCTCTTCGGGGTAAAGCCATAGTTTTGTGCCCTAAAATGGCAGGAAACAAGACTTTCCCCAGGCCCAATCCGCATGGTCGCTGAAAAAAGAGCTTTAAATTTAGGTTTGAATGAGCTCTCTCCCAATTATCTTGGACCTTTGGTTTGATACAATTGCCCCTGGGGAAAAAAAACAAACAAAAAAACAAATAGTTTCGACAATGTTTCTTCTAAAAAAAGCGGAATTCCACATTTTGAAGATTGGAGCTTGAAACCTCTACGATAGGGTTCTCTTATATGATGTATCTAATAAGGGGATTTTCAATAAGACCGCTGACTTTTTTGGGGGTGTTTCCTGTTTTTCCAAAAATCAGGCAAATTTTCTCAGATTTTTGGTTTTGGGTGGGTAATAATAAACGGAACGAATTTTATATATTTAGAATCAAACAGTTCGTGGTAACGAACTGTAAGTAAGGAGCGACCCGGCTCAATAGTAACCAAAACTCTAAAAAACGGATTTTGATACCAATAGATATTTCAAAAGAATTGGATTTTTATGCTGATTTTAAATATATACCCATCAAAGTTTACGAGTTTTTATTGTTTTAAAAAGCAAAGTTGTGACGAAGAGTCAAACTTTAGCGTAAAGAAAGAGGCTTTGAGGAGGGGACAGCCCCTTTCATATACGAAATAATTTATGTACGTTTTAAATTTTAATGTCGCTCCTCACGTTCAGTGAAAAAAAACTAGTTTTTTTTCATTTAATCAGTATAAAAAGTCAATACTGCCAGTGTAGCAATTGTCATGAGAATTCTATTTTTAGTTTTGGTGAATATTCGCCCAAGCCACTTTTTACTTCCAGTTTTTTTTATCACAAACTATTTGACAAGATTCTCTTTTGACGAAAATGTTTTTGAACCTGTTCATTATATTTAGTTGAATAGGGCAATAAAAAGAAAGAGGGTCAATTTGACAGCTGGATAGTAAGTTTAAATTTTGTTTTTCTTTCGCTATTCCATTTTTTTTCCTTTTTTTTGAATAACTTAATATATAAGGGATTTAAGTTCGAGGGGGAGAATTGTCCTGTTATGAAAGAGGTACATTTTACATGGCTGGTATAAAATCAAAACGTGGTATCTATGCAGGCAGGATGATTTTTGAGTATCTCTACTCTTTCTGTAAACTATTCTAAAGCGTAGGAAATGGCATAAAGACAAGTCTACATATGTTATAATCTACGGAAGCAATAAATCTTTCTGTAATTTTAGTTTGAGTTGTCTTTTCTTTTAAAATTAAACGCAAAATAATTAAATATATTATTGATTAAACAAATCAACCCCATTACCAAGAATCTGTGCTGTTTAACATTTACTGTATTTTTTTTAATTTTGCATCCAATTTAATTGCTCTTTTTATTTGAGTTTTTTTTTCAAAAAAGTATTAAAAAATAAACTTATTCATACGAAAAAATATCCCAAAATATATTCCTTGTTACGCAAACACCACTGGCTATTTTGGCGTCTGCACCCGCCCCTGGAAAATTTTCTGCCGCCGCCCTTGTTCTTAGAGTTAATTTTTATCAAGGTTTTTTATCAGTTTTGTCTTGATTTTATCGTTTTGAGTGATTTTATCATTTTGATTTTATCAATTGTGTGTCTTGATTTTATCGATTTTGGGCTTGAAAAGCAGCTGGATTGACTTGAAAAAAGAAAAAGAAAAAAAGAAAAACAAAATACGAGTTGCTTGAAATTTCCCTTTCGGATCTTAAAAACTTTGAATATTGGACCATCGTTACTGCAGACACTTGGAGTGGGAGGGAGAAACTCTCCCACTGGGAGGGAGAAAGGAGTCAAACGACTCCTTTAAATATTTACAAAGTGGATATAAAGCATTTGAACCCTCCCCCAGCAAAAGATCAGAATTATGTGGCCGTATAGTATTATTAATGGCTATCATTGGCAGGCATATAACAAGGATTTTCTTTTGGGGGGGGGGGGTCAAAAAAAAAAAATGACCATAAAATCAAGAAAATAAAATTTGGGGATCCAGGCCCGGAGACCCCCCCCCCTGGATATGGCCCTGAATCTTAGGTTAAAAAGAAATGGGCAGATTTACTGACCCTGGCTCTCCTCCAGCTTCCATATTATTAGCCACCGTTACATCATTCGACCACACGTCATACTGCCACTTCCGCAACCCCAAAACACCACACAAGACATGGCCAGAATGAATTCCAACTCTCATATTTAGCCGGACATCGGTTGCCTCAACAACTGACCTGTAATTTATGGAAATAAAAATCATTAAAAGTGAGAAAGTGTTATAAAGAAAGTGAGTAATATACGAATTTGTTATCTAAATTCATATAATAAATATGAAATGGAAGTTGACAGGTAGACTTAATATCTACGGGACTTATTGCTAGTGTTCCTCTTGCTAGTGTTCCAACTGCCCAAGATTAGCTAACTAATTATATACAGTATTTACTCTTTCTCAGAAAATGGAGATGATTCAGATTAATACTCAAGAATCCTTAATTCCTATATTGTTGCTGCAGGAATAGATGTAGTCTGGTAAAGAGTGAACCACAGCCCGCAGTAACCGAAAACAAAAAAAAGTTTCTAAATATTTTGATTCATGACGGATACAGAATATTTTATTTATACTCCTGAAATGTATGACAATGAATGATCCTTACCACAAATCAGAGGAGACAGGATTAGATCCCCCGCCCCTTCCTCAGGGAAAAGTGGTGCAATCCGACACCCATCCGATAGAAGCAAAAAAAGAAACGCCTTAGAAGACAAATCCTTAGAAAAGCTTTAGAAGACTATATCTTACATGATTAATGAGATTTGTAATTAAGCACGAGCACAGATAAAAAGAAATAAGAACCTTCTCCAAATAAAAAACAAAGACCCTAATTCTTGCTTGCCATGTCAGGTTAATATTATGGTATTAATTAAGTCTTTCATTTTCTCTTTAAAATTACGTCTTATATTCAATGTATTACTGAGTCTAGTATTATATTAATCCTAAGATCGAGTAAATTCCTACAATTGCAATCTGAAAATGTATTTTTTCCTCCATTATGTATCTATAAATGTGCTTCATTCTCTCTTATTTGTACTTTAGAAATCAGGTGAAAAACCCTGTAACGCACAGAAGGCTCCTTTACAATATATTCTTATTTAAATAGTGATGAAGACCACACTGCTTTTCCATCATAAACAATAAGCAGAACAACAGGGAAATTTTTATACAAGACAGTGGAACGCAACTTTAAATGAATATTTCGACCCTAAAACCAAGGGCTATCCTCAGCATAAGAAGTAAAGAGAATAAAAAACAATATGAAAGAAACTTAAATTAACATTCGATCGTTAAAACTGATATACTTATTTGAAAAAAAATGTTTTAAAACAGCCCTACTAATATCATTACTTCAAGGAAGTTCAACCAGGACTGGTACTCCAAACGAAGTGGACAGAGAACAATTCATTCAAATGGAATTAAAATACTTACAGACAAGCTTTTAAAGCTAATCTCGCCAAAAACAACACAAAACAACACAAAGATGACATAACTAAAGCTTTAAATTCTAATAGTACAAATATTTCCTTTGATTCTGCTTTAAGCAGTCACATATATGATAACCCTAGTCATAAAATACTTTTTGAAGAAACTTGCCTTATTAGTAATGATTTAGGCATAAAACAGGTTGTTCGAGAGGCAATTGAAATTAAAATAAAAATAAATAGTAATATTTCTTTAAATAGAGATTTGGGGGAATATTCGCTTAATGCCCTATACACAAATTTAATTAAAAATGATTTAACTAATTATATTAAAAAACTAGTAAATAACTCTACTCAACCTGTTACGAATAGACCATCTAGGCTGGCTGCCAAGAAGGCGAGATGGTTCTCTGTCCACTTCGTTTGGAGTACCAGTCCTGGTTGAACTTCCTTGAAGTAATGATATTAGGGCTGTTTTAAAACATTTTTTTCAAAAAAGACTTTCAGTTTTAATTATTGAATTTTAATGTAAGTATCTTTTATATATCGTTTTATATTCTCTTCGTTTGTTTTGCTGAGGACGGTCCTTGGATATAGGGTCGAAATATTCATTTAAAGTTGCGTTCCACTGTCTTGTATAAAAATTTCCCTGTTGTTCTACTTATTGTTTATGATATTCTTATTTATAATATACTATTACATATACATTACATAGACCATGTATTTTTTTTTACATAGGCAATCTATTATTAACACATTCCTCACAATCTATTGGAGCAGCTCTTTTCATGCAAACTCAGTCCATCAATAAGGGATTTTAGATTTATTATTTTGAGTACGTTTAGGATAAAATAAAATTTTGTCAAAAATAGTAAAGAATTCTAAATTGTAAAGAATGAACAGACTGTCACAATCTGCTGTTTTCCATGTTGAAAACTCAAGGATTCAAATTCTTTGACAAGTTCAGTTTCGTTCTTGTTCATTCGAAAGGATATCTGTTAATACCGTTTTTAAAAGTTCGTTTTACTGTTATTGAAAAAAAACTATTATATAGAGCTTCTTCAGGTATATATTGAGGGGCTAAACTTTGGAATAAGCTTAGCCCTAGTGTTAAAGAATTACACTTTCAAAATGTTAAAGCTGTTAAAGAATAAAGTATTAAAGAATCAATACAAATTGGGGTTACGTTTGGGGCTGCTCGGCAAGTATGCCTTCGAAACAGATTGAAATTAAATAGGAACAAAATTTATAATAATTTAGTGGAAAAAATAAAAATAAAAATTTATTTATTGAGTCGTTTGTTTTTATTTTTTTTCGGGGTTATTGTTGCTTCAGGATCATGACATTACATAGTTTTATATTGTGTGTTTTATTCCTGTTTTTATTTTTCGCTAAACGGTTTCGCCCAACTTCTTATATTTGTTGTTATTTTAAGTTTCTTATTAGTGGCACACCCTCGCAAGCAACGCTTTTGGTGACTGATTTTGCTTGTGGCTTTTTTTAAATAAATTACAAAAAAAAATTAAGTTTATGAGCATTGAGTTTTTTTATTCTTCTATAAAACAAGCGTTACTGCATATACAAAGCTTTTGACACCTGACTGGTGTTCTATTTTAAGCTCCTCCTTTAAAGCTAGTACCTAATACAAGTAAAGGCTGTTGACTCTAAATATCCTAAGATAACGAAAACAAATTGCAGAATGGAATCAATTTCAATTAAATCCGACCCTATCTACTAAAAATAAATATTAAATATTATCAGATTCTTTGAATATATAGTTCGTTGAATATATTCTTTGAATTATTAGATTCTTTGAATATAATAATGTATAGAAAAAAAACAAAAATAAAATTTAGCTACTGATTTGTTTGTTTTTATTATTAATTGTTTTTATTATTTTTTTGGGTTACTATTGCTTTGGGATCATGATATATTACATAGTTTTATTGTTGTTTTTTTTTCAGTTTTTATTTCTCTGTACATGGTTCCACCCTTCAACTCCTTATATCTTATATTTATTGTTGTTACAATTTTCTTGCTAGTTGCAATATTTCACAGACAACGCTTTAGGCGTGCTATCGATTAATTTTGATTGTGGCTTTTTTGAAAATTAATTACTACCACAAAAAAATTAAAAACAAATCATTTAACTTTATAAGCCCTCTTCTATAAAACAAGCCTTACTGATGAAGTAGAGGTTTTGACACCTGACTGATGTTCAATCTTATACTCGTCCTCTGAAGCTGATGCCTAATACAAGTAAAGGCTAATTACTCTTAAAATCCTGAAATAACGAAAAAACTTGCAGAATAACGTCAACTTCAATTAAATCCAACATCTATATGCTAAAAATAAATATTGTCAAATTCTTTGAATTCCCTCAAACTCTGTATGTGCAAACTGAGCACATCAAAGCGTTATTCCAGGCATGACTCCAGTCCCTACTCCGAAGTTTCAAAATTCCAAAATGGAGGAAGATAAAAACCAACCACTGTAAGTTTTTTGTTTTGATAATGTTTTTTTATATGTTTTATATTTTTTTTTTTTTTTGCATTCAAAAACAAAAATTATATATTTTTTTTTTTTTTGCTTAAAAAAAAACAAAACTTGCACAATAATGCCTATTTCAATTAAATAAGGCCCTACAATTTAAAAATAAATGTTATTAAACCCCTTTGAACTCTTTCAAATTTAGTAGTCGTGCATAAGGCCCTCAAAGCGACTCAATCATGACTAACCAGTCCTGAGAAGTTGGTACGTAAAATTTAAAAATAGATATGTAAAATGTAAAATAAAATTCATTACAAAAATACAGAATAAAAATAGAGAAATACACAAAACAAAAATACAGAATAAAATGTAAAAATACATTTTAAAAATATAAAAATGTAAAAATAAATGTCAAATTCAGAGCTTTCATAGTCCCAGAATTTTCCCGAATGAAAATTGATTTCTCCGAAATCTTCCAAAAATGAATGTTGGTAAACACGCGAACAATAAAGCGAAATACGGATCGGGATATTTCAAAGAGCCAGATTTTTTCTTTTCGAGAACGAATGGAGAAAGAACCTAAAGCTTTCTTTTACACAAAACTCTAAAAAAAAAATTAGAAAAGCTTACGCAATGGCATCAATCACATCCAATCCCATTTCAACACAGCAATGAGCATGATCTGACCTGGGTTCCGGCAGACCTGATACACAGTAATAGCAATCACCCAGTATTTTGATACGCAAACAGTGGTTGTCCTGGAAAAACAATATATTATAAAATTCAAATAAAAAAACAAATCATTACATATTAAACGACTGATGTAGTTTCATTATTCATTTGATATGGAGTAGATTTCCATCAATACGTTCTTCCTTTTAAACACATTGCTTTCAAAGGCACAGAAAACTAATTTATAAATTCCAATTCAGTCGGAAAAAAATGTATCAAGGCCATTTACAATGGGATGATACTAATACTAAAATTTCGCTTGATGTATTTTCAGCCAATTATTTTTGTTTCATAGAATTTTCTGATTCACTGAAAAATTTTACAAAAAATCGTGATTGGTTCAAATTAGCGCTAGCTAATTCCCGGTATTAGTAAAATATCGTTGTGAATAGGCTTTTAGCAGCGTTTCTCTTATGTGAGTTATCTGATAATCTGTGCTTCAATAGTTACGCAAAATTTTCAATAGAATTCTAATCGCATTAAAATATTCAAATAAAAAGAAGAAGCACGTTCAATGCAAAATGTAAGAGGGAATAATAGTAACGTAACGTAACGTCATAATAGTAACGTCAAAAAGAAACCATGCAAAGCAAATAATTTTATATTACAGATCTGAAATTGTATTCTTAAAGTACAATTCATTATAGTATCTATTAAAACTGAGACATTTATCAAAAGATGCCGATGCTTATAATTAAAATAAAATGACAATGTAGTGTTTAATAAAATCTTAATTATGACTGTGAAAATTAATAAGAAAAATACATATATAGGCTACTACTAAAGTCCGGATATTTTAGACTCACAAGTAGAACAAAAGAAAAACGATATGAAACTCAAGTATAAAGAATTCAGTGAATATTCACCGATTTAAATTGCACTGTTTTGGAAAAGAATATTCACTGAATTCTTTATACTCAAATTTAATTAAAAATGATCTAACAAAATATTTTATTAAACCAATTGACAATAGTATTGAACACCGTTACAAAAAGGCCTTTAAGACTAGCTGCTAAAAAGCAAGATTAGCTTTGAAAACTTGCAGTTAATAATTTCATTTTATTTCGTTTGAATGAATTCATCCTCTCTCATCATTTTATTTATCAGTCCTGGTTGAACTTCGTTGAAGTAAGGACACTGGGGCTGTTTTAAAGGTTTTTTAAAAGCGTTTTTTAAAAAGCATTTTTAGTTTTAAACTTCGTATTTTAATGTAAGTTTGTTTTTGTATATATTTTTTCTTTAATGTTGTTGTGAAGGCGGCCCTTGGACTTAGGGTCAAAATATTCACAAATTTAAATTGCACTGTCTTGAAAATTTCTCTCTCTTGTTTTTAAATTGTGTCTGTTTGATATGGAAAGGCAGCGTGGTCTTCGTCAATATTTACATATTGTTTTTTCTATTATGACAGTGAAAGATTAAAGTGGGTGAAACAGGCACATTTGAAGTGACTTTTCTTTAAGAAAAGTCAAAGCTAATGAACGAAAAGCTATTTTCACTTGACCAACTTCGCCTGAAAAAGTCATACTGAAAACAGGTTTTTTCATATTTCCTTCTCTGTTAAAGTTCTTCTTCTTCTTTCCAGGGTTAAAGATCCTCCAGTTAACATTATTAATACTGTTTTATAAAGTTTTACCCATATAATTTCACTTTATTTGAATTACAAAGGGAAAGACAGTTCCACCTAAAAATTATTTATTCCTGCTTTAAATTTCAAGTTTTGTACAGTTTGCGTTAAGGATAGAAACCAGTGGCAACACCAGTTTTTTTTTTTTTTTTTTTTTCGAAAGACGACCTCATGGAATGAAACCTGCCGGGATATCACAACATAAAAACCAACATGATTAAGCCTTGAATAGAGCAAGATAGAGAAGGAGTGTATGCAGATATGTTAACTGGTAGATGCGTTGAGGCAGCTTTGTGCAGTGATAAGTAGTTATCACAAGTAGTGTGATACACATATAATAAGTAGTTGTATCACAAATAAGTAGTTGTTAGTTATCTCTGATCACAGAAAAAAAAAATGCTTTTCAATAGGCCTATTATAATCAGACACGAGTGCAATAATGTGGGGGTTTAGAGCCTGTTCTTATTCCCACCCAAAAGCTCAGGTCTTTTACGACTATCTCTGTAAGTTATAGTTCGTTTAATTTTAATGTTTTCTTTCGAATTGTGCCCATCACATTAAACTTCTTTGTACGTAATGGATGACAACAGTTTTTTTATTGCTATATATTTATTATTATGTTTTGCGACAGCAGCTACTTAACGATGAATCAATACATTTTTTGTTATTTTCCTCGCTTTTTTTGTTATTAGTTAACATAATTAACACGTTATTTTTGTTATTTTCCACGTTTTTTTGTTATTAGTTAACATAATTAACACGTTTTTTGTTATTTTCCACATTTTTTGTTATTAACAAGTTTGTTGTTATTTTCCACGTTTTTTGTTATTAGTTAGCATAATTAAAACGTGTTTTGTTATTTTCCACATTTTTTGTTATTAGTTAACATAATTAACACATTTGTTGTTATTTTCCACGTTTTTTGTTATTAGTTAACATAATTAACACTTTTGTTGTTATTTTTCACGTTTTTTGTTATTAGTGGATGATAATGGAATGAATCAAGCTTAAAAATACATCAAAACACCGTAAATAAACATCTGCGTTAAAACACGATGTTTGGCACAGCCAAATTTTCTTGAAATAAATATACAAACTTTATGAATTAAAATAAATGCTTGCGGTATGTACTCGTGAATTTATTTTAAGGGGTGTGGGGAGCTTAAAGTTCGAATGAAAAGAAAGGAAATCCTATAAGACAAAGCCCTTCCTAAAATGCGTGCCTGGAATGCCAGGTGTTCTTGCTACGTATAGGTTTTCAAAATGTTGACAAAATGACGAACAAACTATAGCAAAATTACGAGTTTCCTATATAGAAGTATTGGACAAGGCGGTTCTAATAGTGTACTTCTTTTTTCGATCTGACTCTAGTTTTAGGAGTTATAGGCTATTTTTGTTTTTTACTATGGAACGTGATCGTCTCTTACTAGGTTGCTTGCTACCGCTAAAAACCATAATAGCAACCCAAGGTACATAAATAACAAAAACTGTCCTTGTCCCAAAAGGCAGCAAAACACCCTCCCCCCCCCCCCACACACACACACACAGAAACCTGAAAGGATGAACGTTCGGGAAGCGCAAGTGCATTCGACAAAGAGACGAACTATAGCGATAATGAAGATACCGAAAAGCAAAATGCTACTCCATGTCATGAAAATATTAATATTTACGCAAATGCTTTGTAAGTACAGAAAATACATTGAAAGTAGAAAACTTACCGCAGCCAATTGGTCAAAACGGCCAAAAAGTTCATTCAGCAGCCGGACCAGCTCCTGAGCAGAGCACTGAGATGCCAAAACAGTAAAACCAACAATATCAGCAAACAAAATACTAAAATATAATATTAAACATAAAATAAATTAAAATATTTAATAAAAATTTGTAATGATAATAAACCTAATAATGTTTATATAAAATAATAAAACAAAAAAAAACATTTAATAGTAATAAAATATATAAAAAATAATAATAAATGGTGATGATACAAATATAATAATATAACTATAAAATATTATATTAAACAAAACATTAAATAAAAAATTTAATATTAAAGTAAGAGGTGATGATATTCTTTTTCTAGTGAAATTAATTGTTTGGAAAACAATACAGCTGCGATAGCCACTTTGGTCGGAAATCAGTTACATATGTGTCATGGGTAAACTAAGCACGAGCAATTGAATGATGCAGTCAGAATTGTTCTACCTTACAAAGATAATAGAAACAGAAGTCTCCAAGTGGCGTAGCGTACGTCTCTTTTTTATCAGGTCTTGTTGCAATTCAAAATGACAGAAGAGGATTATCTTATGGAGCTATATCACGGCATTTGTCTCCTTTTTTCTCAAGGAAAAAAGGAGACATACGCCATAAATTGGAATAATTTTGCATTCGCACGGAATAATTTTGAATACTCGAATTTAAGTTATACCACTGAAAAGAGCACAAAACGTTGGTTTAGAAAATATTCCCTTTATTCCCATTAGCCTCGTCCTCCAGAATGACTACAGCCGACAAACTTTTTTTTTTCGTTTTTTTGGCTCTCCTGAGAAGTTACAAAAATGGCATATGCCCCACTTGTTAATTATCACAACCGAACAGTAACCAAGGACAAGTCTTTTGTACAAGCTTTGATGTTTCATTACTATTTTTCCTGTACTGTGAGTATTTTCCCTCCTCTTTGCCTATTGAAGAAAAGAAGATGATTTCAGCTTTGTATCCAACCAATTATAATATTAAGAATGTACTCTGAATGTTGAGACTCGAAGATATTGAGACTCACAGATTTTTTAAATATTGAGATATATTCAAGTAATATGATGAATGTTAGATATATATGAAGAAATATTATATTAAACAAAAGAAAAATGTCAGAGGGCGTTACCTTAACCAAACTGTCCAAAAACTTCAGAATTCTTTTCTGTATAACCAGACACTGATTAGGAATACAGCACTTTATACTTATCATGGAATTACTTTTCGAAGGGGGCAAACATAACAGATACTAAAAAAAACGATAAAACAAGACCGGAGTGTATATTAATTTTTATCCTATAGCAAAGGCCAAAAAAGAGAAAGAGCAAGAACATGAGGCATAACAAGGGAAGAATAAAATTTTGATCGAATATGACGATTACAAGAAATCTTCGAAAATTGCTTTTTTTTTCTGTAAATTTGTCCAATATAAGGATTTCTTTGTGTTTGTTATTATTAATGATGTGGGCAACAAAACCACACTGCTTGAAATACGTACCGTTTTCAGTAAGGCGCGAATGACAAATTGTCCTTTAGAAGGTTTTAAGGATTTTTCTACGGGACCTTTTTTACACCCTTGGCCTAGGGACCTACGAAGCTTTTCAACTTGTTTCTTTTCCCTTATACTAATTTCTTCTCCACCAAAAATTTGAGCCCCTCTTGGCCCAGGGAATGTCTCTGAAATTTTCAAGCCGATGGGCAGCCCACACCAGAAATGCCCACCTATTTTCTACTTAAAACTACCTGTGAACAACAGGCAAATTACAAAATTTAAGGCCCTTTCTTCTGGCACTACGAGGGTCATGCTATCCCTGGAGGTATATATAGTGAATCCTCTTGAACCCGAGATTCATAGATGTAATTTTCAAACCAATCAGAGACAAAACGCGTCACTGCCTGTTTTCAGGCCACCAACGTACTCCCTCTGTCCTACGAAAATTTGTGGTTTCCTTGTCCCAAGGAATAATCTCTAAAAGTTTCAATCTGATCAGACAACCAAAACCAAACATCCCTGCCTTTTTCTGTTAAAAACCTATCTGCTAATAACGGACAAGCGAACAATTCTCATAATTTAGCACCCTCACCCCTGGGTCTATTTGGGTCGTACTATCCCTAAGGGAAATTTTTTTTGACTTTTCGACTATTCTCAGGAAAATGGGTGTCTCGAAATTAAAATCTGATGCCAGAGGGGTTATGGGCGACCAAGGGCAAAAATGGGTTTGGGGTGGGTTGATGGCCCTCCAGTCACATTAAGCTGTTAGAAAATGCACTAAAACTGCATATTAAGATTCAATAAGGTCCTTCCATATGACACCCTTTCAATAAAAAACCATCGAGGACAAAAGAAGAAATAAATAATACATTGGAGACACGTTGCTCTTTACTATGTCACCCCTATTATGGTGACACCGATAAGTGAAAACAACTCAAGAAGTCTAGAATGTTGGAATCACTTGTCTTCTTTTTTTCCAAATTAAAGCGATTTACGTGTACTATATTTCGAAGCAAACCAAATAAGTTCTTCTGTTTCATGTATGCTTTAGTACCTATAAAAACATCTATACTTCTAAATGGAAAAAAGCACTGATGTTTTTCATAGTACAATCTCGCATTTCAATTTGAAATATAATTACACTCAGTGGAAGGGGAACAAAAATCATCCCTCTCCCTCCTCCAACCAAAGACAGTATATAGCCAATTTTTAACCAAATTTACTATTTTTCAACACGCTTGTGGAAAACAGTTTAGCTTTCATGACATTTTTACGGTGTTTTGGCCTCTTTTTCCCCTTGCCCCAAACTTAGCCACTGTCTACGCTCCAAAGGAAATATTAGGTAGGACCTCATTAGAGCTAAAATATAACGTTAAGTCTTTTGACATTTTCAGATGTGAATACACAATATTCAGTGATATGACTAAATCTAAATGGATGGATCATTCAGAATTAGAATTGGGATTCAAAAAAATATATATATATACAATTTTACAAAAAAAAAAAAAACCAGAAAACTTCATAAATTTTATTCATTTTACATAAATAAAAGCTTTCTATAAATAATTACCTTAGGCCAAGTAGGTAAGAAGTTAATTAGTTTTCGATTTATTCAAAACCATCAACTAAGAAGTTGAGGGGCAGGGGGGGCAGCTGCCCCCCCCTAGACCTTCAAATTTACATTAGATATGGCTGAAAAAGCAGATGGTTGGAAAATCAGTTGATAAAAGGTCATCCATCACACTATCGACTGCCCCCCCCCTAGACAATATGCTGCCTACGCCCATGGAATCAATTTCGTCACGAATCACTCAAAATTTACTAATTTGAAAATAGTAAGTAAGTAAGTAAATTTATTGCCCGAAAATTCACATGGAATTAAAACAGAGTATAACAAACGAGAAAAAAAAAATCACGCAAGGGAACATCACAAAACATATTTACACATTATGTACATTAGCAAAACCACTGGCACAGGATGGCCAGCCATGGATTCGCTCTTCCCTTAGCGGTTTTCAAAAAATTCTCGACGACACGTTTAATACAGACTGTTGGATCGGATACGCCATAATTACGCATGATATAGGAGCTACTCGTCCATGGTGGAAGTCTCAGAAGGAACTTTGCGAATCGAAAAAAACAGAACTCTTACTTTTGCACACTGAGCGGACAACAGGTATTTCCAAAAAGGTGCTATATACAGTACATGGGGAAGGACAATGGCATTATATAGCGACGCAAGATATTTACGGCAGAGCCGATGTCCATTACCAATAGACAATAGTGCATTCAATTTGATCGAGTAGTTCATGCAGCATGTGCAGAAGCATTTCAAATATTAATCTTATACGTTTAATTTGAAAGGCAAGGATATGTGCTCATTCAAGTGCATGTTTGTCGGGGATACTATTAATAAAGGACACATTTTCCTTTTAGATTCTTCTACTGAAAAAGAAAGAAAGGAAAAAGTAACTGTTTTATATTAGTTTTTTCTCTTAGTTGCGTCTCTTTTTGTTATTTTAGTCAAAGCTTGACAATCACTTTACAACAAACGTCTAAAAGGTGTTTTAAGCCTTTTAAATATGCAAGGGCGAGAATATTTTTCACGGTAATTATACATAACAAAACTTGACCTACAAAACACAGAGAAAGAAACTGAACCCACCTAACATTCTCATGTTTCTGAATATAAATCTTATGAAATTGCCCTTCGACAGGAGACATCAGATCAGCCTTCATTTCAACAGCTACATGTTGAGGTAGAACAGACAATAAAAGTCTTTCCTGGAAATAAAACACATGAATTTTCTAAGGCTGGAGAGGAAGATAAAATTATTCTTACTAGCTTTTATCATAATAGCTTATTGAACCGTTCCGCATCAATTTTGTTTTATTGAAGCTTTTTGAACGTGAATCAGGTCCGTTTGATATCATTTATAAGGTACCTATACATGGGGTGTATTTATATAACTCAAAATAACTAAGGTTTGATCTTGTTCGACGAAATCACCAGTTTTATAGTATTTTACCAAAAGAATTTTTCGTCACCATTTTTAAATTATCAATTTTGCAGTCACCACTTAAAGTGTCCGTCGTCTTTTTTTGTCAAACAGTTCGTTGTAACGAACTGTAAGTAAGGAGCGACCCGGCTCAACAGTAACCGAAACTCTAAAAAGCGGAATTTTGATACCAATAGATACATCAAAAGAATCGAATTTTATGCTGATTTCAAGTATATAAGTTTCATCAAGTTGAAAAATCACACCATCAGATTCAGCGTATCAGAGAACCTTACTGTTGAGGTACTGTACTGTACTGTTGAGTGGGAGGATCTTTCCATGGAGGAAGTTTTCATGGGGGGAGGGACATTGCTATGAAGGGGGCACCGGGTTTTCCAGCATTATTTAAAAAAACGATCAGAAATTAAATAAAAAAAAAACAAACAAGTTTTTCAGCTGAAAGTAAGGAGCAACATAAAAACTTAAAACGAACAGAAATTATTACGTATATGATTGGGTTCACCCTCTAGTCAATACCTCGCTCTTTACGGAAAAGTTTTTTTTTTAATACTTTCATAAGAGCAATTTATTCTAATTAACGGCCTTTGTGATTAAGGTGTAATTTTTAAAGAATTGGAACAAAATTCGAACTTTAGCGTAAAGAGTAAGGAATTGACTAGGGGGCGAACCCCATAATATACGTATTAAAAATACATGCATATAGAAGTTCGTTACGTAAGTTAATTCGTAAGTTACGTATATTTATTACTAATAAAAACATTCGTAAATAAAATAAAATAACTTTCGAGAAAGCCATTTAACCAAAAAAAAGTAAAATTAATATGCGAATTTCGTTTTAATTATTCACGTACGGTGAGCCAAAATCAAAACCAGCATTAATTCAAAAAAGTTCAGAAATTAAATAAAAAACAAGTTTTTTGAACTGAAATTAAGGAGTGACATTAAAACTTAAAACGAACAGAAATTATTCTGTATATGAAAGGGGTTGTCCCCTCCTCAACGGCTTGCTCTTTACGCTAAGTTTGACTTTTTTTTCACAACTCTATGTTTTAAAACAATAAAAAACTTTAGCGTAAAGAGCAAGGCGTTGAGGAGGGGACAGCCTCTTTGATATACAGAATAATTTCTGTTCGTTTTAAGTTTTAGTGTCGCTCCTTACTTTCAGTTTAAAAAAAACTTCTTTTTTTTTATTTAATCATGGGAAGAAGTGCCGTTGTTTCTTTCGTTACTGCAAAAAGTGTCTTTTTTATTTTCAATCCTCGAATGAAGTATCGTAGTTTTTATCTGTGATTGAAAAAATGTGTCATTGTTGTTTTTACCAAATGAAAATGTGGCATTGTTTTTATGCATAAATCACAAAAATTTTGTAAATTTGCAAAATTGACGAAAGCAGATAAATCGATTCCATACAAACTAGTAAACTTTTTGTAATAGCAAATAAAATATATGCAATAAAAAATAAAAAATGTGTATAGTAATAAAATAATAGCAATAAAAAATGTGTAGTGTTAACAAGGTAAGTTTATGTGTAATGTATTTCCAATTCATTGGTTCATCGTCCAATTAATTTTCGTCCCTTACCCCTCCACTCTTTCGAGTCTTCAGCCTTCGCACAGTCGTTATCATGACGCCACATTTCCGGTCTTCTTTTTTTGTGTTTGTTTTTTTTTCATAGTTCCTATGCAGAAAATATTCTGCATAAATTGTCAGGTTTCTAGTTAAAAACTTAGGCTTATTTTTTAGTGTAAACACAAAACCACATAAAATAAACATGATTTTTGTATATTAAGTAAACAGGAGTGAATAAAAGATACACTGCTATGGATGCATAGATGAAACTTAAAATGAAGGATATGGGGTGTTATTCTACTATTAGGACTGGCAAACTCTTTTTACGACAATTCCTTTTTTTATCACAATGACTTTCTAAACGAAGGAAAATTATTTTCTAAAAAGAAGAATATCTTTCCTATCTGAGTCTCATCTACAAAATTGCATCCATATCCATACTGTTCTCTTGCTTTATTCATGTTCCCAACATCTTGAGATATCTTGCTGTTGAACATTTTATGAGAAGTCCTTAATAATGAGTACACAAATTTTTGGCAAGGAATTGTCGGAATCTCTATCATTTTAGAGAACCTTCACAAATTAGAGAAACGCAAACACTGCATTCATTTAAAACGCTTTTCCAAAGAAACAAAAAAGGAAAGGTAAACACAATCGGAACAAATATGATTGTATCATGGAGTATTTGAAAATAAGCAACTATAAAGTTGAAAAAAAAGAAAATTTTTTGGGGTTAAGTGCGACGAAATCCATAGAGGCGATCAGGGTATGAGGTGATCACTTGGGAATACTTCATTAGGTTTGGGGTGCTCTTGTTTGTAATTTTACGAGGGCCTACATCTATTAATTATAATTTTACACGAGTTAGGATATTTCTATTTGGTTGACTGTTGGGTTATACTGCTTTGTCCTAGGTGATTGGATAGGTGAGTAAGATTGGAGTAAGGTTGAACCTTGTTCAACTACTTGTTCATCTCGATAGCTAAAGTAGGAAAGCAGTTTTTTTCTTCTTTATTTTGTTTTTCTCTTCAGTCTTTTTTTCTTTTTTTTCTAGCCAAATAACTACCTATAAGAAATTATAAAATACAAGGATAAAGCAAACCGTTCCTCCATAGCCGTTGATGGCACATAGAGTGTCGATAATTGTTGACGTTTCAGTTGTTGTTTTTTTTTTTTTTTTCGAGGAGAGATCGCAAGCCTGTCGCCCGACCTTGCGGCATGTGTGATCGAACCCCAGCCCCAAATCTTCAAGCACTGATCGATTCACTCAACTATCATTGAATAAGTAAATAAGAGGGACACAAACAAGAAGAACAATCACTGAGAATAAGTCAAGTTTATTTCCAATATCCTTGAAAGAAAAAAAATAGGATGGGGAACAACTTGGTTTAACTTGAGTCTAAAAATTCACTTCAAGTGGGTTTTTTTCTTAAGATTCTTCCATTCAATGTGAAACTTCTTCCAGCTTTCACATATTCTGTTTGGTTGCAGTCTCCATATTATATATACAAAAACTAACTGCTTTGAAATTGAAAAAAACACAGAGTTAACTTTTATGGAACACGAAAATTCGCAGCACTTATGAAAAATATCAAAGACAGTAGTATTTTCGCAATTCCGTACAAAAAGTGCATTCAATTCGCAAACTTTAGACTTTGCAAACCAAGTAGAACCCCCATAACAATAATGAAAAAAAAATCTAAATTAACCAATATTAAAGGAAGAGTTGTAAAATCAATGTCCATATCTTCACTGAATCATTTTTAAATAACGCAGATCTATTAGTTATTTTGACCAGAATATTATATTTTAAAAATAGAATCGGGCATACGAATAAGCAAAAGGACCTAAAGGCCCGACAAAATCTGATAACTTTTACGACTTTTCCATGATTTTTCACAATTGTCACATAACTCCTTTGTTTTTTGCTGTTACGACAAACTTGATTCCTCCCTGAAATTTGCCTTAACCCCTGAAAAAAAATTCCAGCATAAGTACCTTAGTGGGAGCTGGGATATAGGAAAAAAACATACTTCTAACGTGAAACTATAAAAGAATATATACCGGGTATCTAACTTTATGAAAACTGATTGATTTAGGAATACGAATTTTGTATTGACAATTGTGAACATATCCTAATTTATTTAGCAAAATCCACTCTTTGGATAAGCCACACAAAATACTTCAATGTTTCCGGAATTTTATAATTTATTACAAGAGAAAACTCTTCAAAGTTGTCAGGAGTGATTGGCCATTATTTATGAATGGATGAAAGCGCATTACAAGATACAACTTTGAATCCCTCCAAAGTATTATTTTCCAAAATAGTGAATTAACTTTGGATTTGGAAGAAATACCACAGATATATTAGTTAATAATATGCCACAGACAACATGTTTCTTGGCAAGCTCCTTGTTCTTTTCCAAGAACAGTTGGATATGAAACTACAGAGAATAGAATTTGACAATATAGAAGATGGATGAAATAGCGTTGGGAAAATAGTTTACGAGGTAGCAGAAGATGCATAAATTTGTCATCGAGATGCAGGAGTAACCATTTTAGCCATTGAGGAACTACAGAAGTTTAGTCATTCAGGAATTATTAATAAAGGAATTTTAGCAATTCATAACCCAATTTCAGCTGTTTTTAGATATTAGCATAGAACTAAAAAACCAAGTTGTCTTCATAATGTAAACGATGGAATAAAATTGAATAAAAGCAAAGAAATAGATGACCCTAAGGAGTGAAACGGACGGAAGAGTCAAACTGAATTTTCAGGAGCGTTTTATTTGTAAGCTTTTTTTATGACGATACAATAAAAGTTCAAAATAGGGATAAAATCCTTTTTAATAGACAGTGTATAGAAATTCACAAAAAATACCAAATATTTCGGTCACATATACAGTGACCGTCATCAGTAGTAAAACTTAAAAGTAGTAAAACAATAGAACTTTTATTCTATCGTCATGGAAAGGCAGTGTGGTCTCCGAAATTATCTGCTTTTTTATGATTCTACCTTTGTACTTATTTGAAGCTTTAAATCAACGATTGTCAAACTTTCACTTTTCTGGCGGCCACATTAAAAATTTCTGGCGGCATCACGATTATCCCGCCAGAAAAATTTCTGGCGGCATCACTTTTCTGGTGGCCACATTAAAAATTATTCAGTATCTGACAAGCCGTCTCATTAAAATGAATGGTCGACAAGATACCTCCCTACAAACCCCCTCTCCATCCCTCCCCATTGACATCACTGCAAAATACAAAAGAAAAGGGTATTTTCAGAGTCTGACGACAGTATTCTTTAACTTTCAGCAGCACTTCCCTTCAAACGAAAGCAAAAAAAAGCTTTCTGCAAACTCTACCAAAATTCAGTGTTTGAGTACAAATTTATTTTAACACAAACACGTAAGCTCGATACCAGACATCTATAAGACAATTTCAATTACATTTTCCTTACATCTTCCATTCGGAACCGAATTCCGAATAGCGTAAAAACAGTGCCGTAAAAACAGCGTAAAAAACAGTAAAAACGTAACAAGCTTGTGAATTTAAAAAAGGGTTAAAAAATCAGGCTGATTTTTGGAGTTTGTTTCATTTAATTCTGAGTTGCTCTATGTAACAATTCTAAGTATTGCGATGTAATATAACTGTGTTTGACGAATCTCGTAATTACTATTAATTTTGGCATTGTATATGATGCATTGAAGACTCGTATCGAATGTAAAAACTGAAGAAATAAAATTACAGTTGATTTGCTCTTCTGTAGGAAACATGCTAATAAAATAAAAACAGTACTTCTGGGTAATTTATGTTCTTTCCAAATATATTCTATCCACAATCCTATTGTTATCACTCAGGCAAAACTAGATTTCATAGAGTCAAGAATACAAAAGTCCATTTTAACAAAGAATACAAGACATATCATGAGATAATAAAAAAAAACGAAGTTTAGCGCCATATTTCGAATCATCAGGGGGGAGGGATGCATTGTCCGAAAATCAACCACGATATTTGGAAAGAACATAAAATAAACGATTTAACGGTACTCATTTTGTTTTATTAGCATGTTTCCTTCAAAAGAACCGCCTAACTCCATTTCTAGAACCTAAAAATCAAACTGTTCAAAGAGATGGGTGGTCTCTTAAAATCAAAACGATCAGAATTTCTTCTTTATGAATAGCCTACTCTCCACCTTTTCGACCTTTTTACACCTGCATTACAGTAATGTGTCTTCAATGAACCAAATGCAATACAAAAAATAACATCTTTTTTTACAAAAGCTTTAAATGACCAATACTTAAAACAAATGACAGGCAGTGATGCTTAAACTGCTGGGTTACTCCCTTGGAGTAACCTTATGTCTCTTAGAAAACCCTTAAACCTGATATACATAGGTCCTTTATACAGTTTATGCATGTTAGTTATGGGACTTGACTAGATTAGGTTTGGGAGTTTTGTATTGGGTCATCAAACAGTTGGTGGTAACGAACTGTAAGTAAAGAGCGACCCGGCTGAATAGTAACCGAAACTCTTAGTCTTACCCATCAATGTTACGCGCCTAAGAAAATGTGCCTTATTTTCGAAAAATGAAAGAAACATCGCTAAAAATGATAGAACATTCATGACAATCACACCATCAGATTCAACGTATCAGAGAATCCTACTGTAGAGGTTTCAAGCTCCTATCTGCAAAAATGTGGAACTTGGTAGTTTTTACCAGAAGAAAGATCACGGAAGCGTGTTTATTTGTTTTTTGGGTTTTTTTCTCAGGGGTGATCGCATTCACCCAGTGGTCCCAGAGTATCACGGGAGGGCTCATTCGAACGGAAATTAAAAGTCTTCCCCTCCTTAACGCCTCACTCTTTACGCTAAAGTTTTTATTGTTTTAAAAAATAGAGTTGTGAGACAGAGTCAAGCTTTAGCGTAAAGAGCGAGATGTTGAGGAGGGGACAGTCCCTTTCATATACAGAATAGTTTCTGTTCGTTTTAAGTTTTAATGTCGCTCCTTACTTTCTGTTAAAAAAAACTTTTTTTTATATTGAATTTCAAAAAGCTCGTAACCTGCTTTGAAAATTCCCCTGTCTTCAAAGGGAATTCAATAAAAAAAAAACCTAGTTTTTTCAACTGAAAGTAAGGAGCAAAATCAAAACTTAAAACGAACAGAAATTATTACGTATATGAAGGGGCTTGCCCCTCCTCAATACCTCGCTCTTTACACTAAATTTAGATTTTTTTTCAAACTATTTAAGAATAACTATTAGAATAGTAAGCTTTTTTAAAAGTTCTAAAAAAAACTTTAGCGTAAATAGTGAGTTATTGAGGAGGGGGCAGCCCCCTTATATACATAATAATTTCTGTTCGTTTTAAGTTTTAATGTTGCTTGTTACTTTCAGTTGAAAAAACTTGTTTTTTGTATTTGATTTCTGATCGTTTGTTAAATAATGCCAGGAAATCCGTCTCTCCCTCCATGGAAAATTCCCTTCTCCCAAGAAAAATTCCTCCATAGAAAGATCATCCCATATAATCAACCCTAAAGAAAAATCCCCCCTCCCCGAAAAATATCTGTATGCTTACCAATAACCAATATTATAATATGTAAACAATGGGCAAAGTACATAGCTTGCAGCCCTTCTCTGGGACTGTGTGTGTGTGGGGAAGGGGGTCAAGTCATCCTCAAAGACATAGTTACTAGATTTTCGACTATGCTGAACAAAATGGCTATCTCAAAAGTTTGATCAGGTGACTTTGAGGAAAAAGGGTCATGGGAGTGGGGCTAGATGCTCTCCGATATTTTCGGTCAATTAAAAAGGGCACTAGAACTTTTGATTTTCGGTCAAATGAACCCACTCCCAATCTTCTAGGATCACTGGTTCGATACAATCACCCCTGGGAAAAAAATCCCAAATAAATACGCATCCGTGATCTTTCTTCTGAAAAAAATACAAAATTCCACATATACAGGAGCTTGAAAACTACAGGAAGGTTCTCTGATGTGTTGAATTTGATGGTGTGATTTTCATTAAAAGCACTGGGTTTTTAGGGGGTGTTTCCCCCTTTTTCGAAAGCTCGGCAAATTTGCTCAAGCTCGTAACTTTTGATGGTTAACATTAAACTTGATGAATTCTATATAATTTGAATAAGCTTCAGAATTTGATTATTTTGATGTACCTATTGTTATCAAGACTCTATTTCTTAGAGTTTCGATTACTATTGATCCGCATCGCTCCTTACTTACAGTTCGTTACCACAAACTGTTTGATACGACTGTTGAGTCCCTTGCTATGAGTCATGTTTCATGCCAAAGTTGTTACATAGTCCTTTCTTTTGCTTTTTGTCAATCCAATTCATTTCTTGTAATAGATATAGCTTTGTCATACCGAGATATTACCTTTTCATGTTTTGGAATACCAATCAATATAAATAAAACCTTAAGTTTCCTGCCAGATTAACAAAGAAGCGGTTATACAAGTTATAAATTATCTATAAGAAAAATGTGAGCGAACTCTTAGACAAATTTAAGCTTTTAATACCTTATGATAGCACCGTGGATCTGGCCGTGGATGCTATTAAGAGGAATCGAGTTCAATCCCTCCTATCGTAAGGAAATTTCTTTAAACTGTTTTTCGTTTCAATTTTGTTATTAAGGACAAGATGCACCGTGAATGCGCCACGATGCGCAATTCTAAAGTATATTTTATCTGCTTGAAATTTTTGATTCATCAAACACTTCGTTACCATGAACTGTTTAATGAATCTACGGCCACAGAGCCTTGCATTTGATGCTGAATGATTTTTTTTTGCTGACAACTGATGTCGTATATTTATTGTACGTTTTCTATTACAAAAATAAATCTTATTTTATTAACAGGAAATAAGCGCTAGTTGCAAATATCAAATCGAAGGCGAAGCCGGCTTACAAGATCGTCTTTTGAACATTACCACAAGTATCGACTAAAAAGGCAAAGTTATTTGAAGAATACTCACGCCTCCATCGTCTTAATATTTTCTTTTCCCAATAAACTAGCATTGATAACTGCGTCTCAGTCATGATTCTGAACTGTTTTCGAACAAGCTTTTAATTTCTTCAACTTATTGATTACAAAATAAAGAATATTCAGAAGTGCAAGTTTTTTTTGTTTTGTTTTACAAGTGATGAGTGCAATGATTTGAACTTGATACTCAATACTACTAGCAAAAACTCTTTCCACTAGTAGCCTGGATTGGCTTTCCAAGTCTAGCCAATCCTCTTCGTCCTCGACAATATTGGTAGAGTAGCTTTCCGTTAGTCGCTTGTACCTGATAGAAAGTTAAGCCAGCTAGCTTCACATGCCAGTTCACGAGCAACGTCCTTGGATAGCCGACACAAACAATGTGTCACTGTCTGAGGCCGTCTTTAATATATTTGACACACACGAACCCTCCCAACTTATCAAATCAGGGATTGTTCCTTAAAAATACTTCTTTTTAGCTAAAACTGCATTTTAAACAATAATATTTATTATTGAAAAGTCATTCAATGTTAATAACTTTTCTATAAGAAAAGAAATTGTTTAAAATGCAGTTTTGGCTATAAGAAGTATTTTTAAGGAACAATCCTTTTTTAAGGCATTTTTAAGGAACAAAATTTAAGAAACTTAAAAGAAATCAGGTCAAACCAGTGAAACAGTCTATTCATACTAAATGTAATTAGGCAAATCCTTCACATCGAAATTAAAAATCCTGGATATTTTTCTCAAACAGATGGATGGAATCTTAAAATAAAAACAATCAATATTTCTTCTTTATG